>NC_142531.1:5335000-5387500 GCF_964205215.1 Stylophora pistillata
ACTTTTGAGTGTGAGGAACGTACAAGACATTGCCACATGGGAGCCTGAAACAGGGAAGTTGGTGATGAATTATTTGACCAAAGCAACATTTTTGTGTCTTTGAACTAAAAGAAATGCCCCCACACCGGGAAGGAATCGGATATGGAGAGCATCGTGTATTTTTGGGAAGGACTTGGCCGTGGCAGCATTGCTGAGTGTGAGAAACGAAGAAAGCCTGTCCACATGGCAGTCGGGTACAGAAGGCTTGGATGGGTACTTTCTGCCCAAAGCAACAGCTCTCAATCTGTGGATTGTATGGAAGGCCTCCACACTGGTTTGGATTTGGGGATCCTGAGCAAGGTATGGTCCTGGAAATAACTTGAGCATGGCAACATTGCTGGGTATGAGGGACATAGAGAGCCTGGCCACAGGGCAATCGGTTACATGAAATATGGTAAGGCACTATCTGACCAAAGCAACATCGGTGGGTAGTAGGATCGTAGGAAAAACCACCACATCGGAAGTGGGTCGGAAATGGCGTGCATGGAATGGTTCTTGGAATAACTTGACCACGGCAACATTGTTGGCTATACGGGACGTATAGAGCTTGTCCGCAAGGTAGTCTGATACAAGGAACATGGATGGGCAGTATTTGGTTGAAACAACATTTGTGGGTTAGTGGATTAAAGGCTAAACCACCACACTGAGGAGAAACAGGGGATGGAACACAAGGTACAGTTTTCGGAATGATTTTAGAACTGCAGCATCGTTGAGTATGAGGTACATAGAAGGCCTGTCCGCAAGGAAGTCTTGTACAAGAAACATGGAAGGGTACAATTTGCCCAAAGCAACATTTGTGAGTCTGTGGATCGTAGTAAAAGCCACCACATTGGGATGAGGTCGGGAATTGCGGACAAGGTACAGCTCTAGGGATGACTCGAGAATGGCAGCATCGTTGAGTATAGGGAAGGTAGTAAGATTGTCCACAAGGTAGCTTAGTACAAGGAAGTTGGTATGGTACAATTTGGCCAAAGCAACACTTGTGGGTCCGAGGATTGTAGGCAAAGCCACCACATTGAAGAGGCACCGGGGATGGAATGCATGGAACAGCTTTTGGGATGACTTTTGAATTACAGCATTGTTGATTATGAGGGACGTAGAGGGCTTGTCCGCAAGGAACTCTCGTACAAGGAACATGAAAGGGTATAATTTGCCCAAAGCAACATCTTTGAGTCTGTGGATTGTAGGAAAAACCGCCACATTGAAATGAGGTCGGAAATTGAGGACAAGGTACAGCTCTAGGGATGACTCTTAGGTGGCAGCATTGTTGAGTGTAGGGAACGTGGTATGCTTGTCCGCAAGGCAGCCTGGTACAGGGGACATTCATCGGTAGAATTTGGTTGAAGCAACATTTATGAGTGTTTTGATTATAGTAAAAGTTACCACATCGTGCTGACGTCGTGGGTGGTTTACACGGTGTGCTCTTAAGAATGACTTGACCATTGCAGCATTGCTGAGTGTGAGAAACATAGGCAGAAGTTTTACAGGGCAACCTTGAACAAGTGATTCGAATGGGTATTAATTGACCAAAGCAACATTTGTGACTCTGTGGATCGTAAGGAAGTTTGCCACACTGTTGCGTCTGAGGTGTACACTTCGAGGTCTTGGGTATTATTTGGCCGTTGCAGCATTGTTGATTGAAAGAAAGATAAGGTACTTTTGCGCATGTCAGTCTCTTACACTTAACTCCAAATGGAATCAGCTGTTTAAAGCAACACCTCTGTTTGTAGCGGTTGTATGCATGACCTCCACATTTACGGAGAAAAATTCGCGACCTTTTCGTATCATTTGGATTACCGTCTGCAAGAGATAGGAAAAGATATTTATCATTTAAATGAAAATACATAGCTTAGATCTATATTTAAGCTAAGAGCTTGCTGATCATGCTTCAAAATGGAGAGATGTTTAAAAATTATATGAGCCGTAAATAGGTACATGAATCAAGTAATCATAGGAGTTTTACTGCGTACTGACAGACTCGGAAGTTCAATACTGAAATCAGTTATGGAGAAGTAGCTATAGCTCCATTGATCCTGGAAAAGAATAACCGAGTGGAACTGCATGGGGAGAAAGCTTTAATGAAAGAAGAATCATTGCTTTATCGATTATACTGCTTAAGTGACAAGGGATCATGAAAGCCGTGGAGTTACGACTGAAACCTTACCTTCATCATCAAAGTTGTCTTCTGTTTCTTCCGGATATTTTTCTTCGACATTATAATCTTTGCTTACTTCTACTGAGACAGAGAAAAAAATTGATTAATCTTTGAAATAAAGACACTAAGTTTTCTCCAATAATTCTGTGGAAGGATTTAAATTTACCTCAATCAGCGGTTTTGAGCATATAACGTAGTCGGGAGTGGTAAGTAATAGCGAAGGAACCGCGAAATTTGCGAAATATTGACCGACTCATTTTAGACAAAATTAAAATAAATACTTTTACACATCGTTGGTACTCATATGGCGCAGAAACCTTCTCTTGTTATAAATCTATTAAAACAGAGTAGCAAGCTCCAGAAACCCTTCAACCTCAGAGTGATCTTCGCCAAACCAAAACGATCACTGTAATACAGATAGTGGTCAACTCGAGGCCATTGTCGTACCATTTTCCCGCATACGTAGCTCCGAAATCAATTTTAGTAGCTCGTAATTTGCAAGGGTAGTTTTGATTTTAAACGAACGAACTTGTAAATATACTTATGGTCTTGCTTGATTACTGAGCTTTGATTATTCAACAGCCA
This sequence comes from Stylophora pistillata, assembly GCF_964205215.1. Taxonomy (NCBI): domain Eukaryota; kingdom Metazoa; phylum Cnidaria; class Anthozoa; order Scleractinia; family Pocilloporidae; genus Stylophora; species Stylophora pistillata. The sequence continues at coordinate 5,337,780 of NC_142531.1, forward strand.
TTTCAAAACCTTATGACTACTGGCATCAGTGGTGAACTGAGTTTACTGCCGGGAAAAAATTTTTATAGGTTCCTGCTGATGGATAAAATTTCTTACCAGCTTCATGGTTTTCTTCGTCGATGAAGTCCTCGCTTTCCTGTTGGTTACTGTCATCCTCTTTGCTTTCGCTGGGTCCTAAAAGGATATAAATTTTGTTATTTGTTGTTTTGGCTTTTTGTTTGCATGTTTATACTACCTCTGCTAGCTAGGTATTAGAATACTACCCTTTAAGAAACGCATCGGTGACACAGTGATGTTTTCACAAAGAAAGAAAAGATAAATTAAAAATTCAATTAAAGAACGAAGGCTTTTTATCTTGATCATAAGATTTTATAGGAACTACCCACGCGACGCGGTTATAATTACAGCGGCAGCCAACGCGAAGAAAATCAGCTCAAATCCAATACGAAAATTGGTGAATGACAAGTGAATTAAGCATGATCTAGGTCTGACTTATCACCTTGCATCTCATTTGAATGAGACAGAGCTTCTTCTTCTTGGACCTCATGGTGGTTTATTTGAAGTTCTTCGCTGGTTAAAATCTTCTCTTCGGCGTTTGCCAATAGCAGTGGGGTAACAGCAAGAATAAAAGCAGTGATTCCACATAGAATTCGAGCCATTTTTAGTCAAGAACACCAAGTTCAGTAACTAATGCCAGAAAAGAAAAAAACCACTCCCTTTTATACAATCCTCACACTCTTAATTTTTCGCTGACCTCGTTAAAAAAAGAAATAATTGCGTTTATATTAACATGCATATATTGCCCTTAGTGGCTTGAGGTTTAGATTAAGTAACCATGGATAAAAAAGGGAGAATGATTATTTTTTACCATAGGCACTAAATTAATCACATGATATTTGATTGTTTTAGAATCCTCTTCTTTTAAGCACTTCTTTGCGTTTACAAAGATTCTCGCGTTTGTTCTTGTTTATGTTTGGCTTTATTCAATTTCATATCATTGATTAAGTTAAAGGTGTGCGTTGAATAACAAAGAGGAGAATTTCAAATAGAATTTAAAAAAACACTGGTGATAACCCTCCTCCCTCGAATGACGCAATATCAAACTTGTGCCGGACAGGGTTTTCTCAGTTTCTGACTGATGTATTCAATAGAAGTGATTTTCTGTGATAATGTGTGACTGCATTTTTATAGGGGAAAACAAGATGCTTTGTTTGAATCATGAAACTCAAATGGCAAACCGTAGTTAAAGATTGGGATAACAAATCTGAAAAACAGCATGGTAGAATAAAAGTGGAGGAAAAGAACTCGGGTTTATAAATCTTGTGTAACGAGTTTGATGGTAAAAGATCGAAGACAACAAACTTGTTGAAAATGCAAAGGTTCCAGCGTCGTAAGATATTGGAAGTATCGATACATCCATCTCGCTAAATAGTTTGAAGACTGTAACAAGCTGAAAGAAGAACCTCGTGTAAGCTTAAACTCACTTATGCTGCCTCACCATGCACGTCACACATAATCTGGACGATTCTGACGAAAACCGAAATAATCATTCAATATAATTAACGTTTTTATAGTATAGTATCTCGAGATTTCTAAAAACAGTATGTAACTGCAATTATGGCTCAGCCCGAAGGAATATGTACAAACTGTGTTTTTATGTTAGATCAGTCAATTGAGAAAGCCACAAGGACAACTGCCATAATAGATCGAGCGAGATTGTCTTAAGAAAGGGGTTCAATTGGGGACGTTTTACCTATAGCTTCAACAAGATATTGTAAATAAAGTCACGTTTTGAACAAGTACTCGTCATTTTTTGATGAGTACCCCCATACTCAATTTGCGTCAACAATCGTTTCACACTTGAGAGGACTTGAGTTCGAAATAATAATTCTGATAAGTATCATAAGTCGGTCTCAGAGTGTCTTGGAAATTACAATACTCATTTCTGATGAGTACTTCGTGCTCAATTTGCGTCAACAATTGTTTCACACTCGAGAGGAGTTGAGTTCGAAATTACAATTTATACCCTTTATTATTTTTTTTTCAATGTGCAACGTTTTCGTTGTAGTTATTGCAAAATGTTTTTAAGGATCGATCACTCATCTGAGTTTAGCAAATGATCTATCTTATCAGCTTGAAGACTTGACATCAGAACCACTGAGTTTCGTCTCTCTCAGAGTATGTTATACTTTGGTTCGAGTTGATTTGGTTTTATCAGTTGAGTCGATAACGTAAATTAGCCGACGTTAAGAGTTTGTGAAGCTGACGTTTCCAAACGTTAGCCCTTCGTCAGAGCGAATTTCAGATTCAAGTAGTTTAGACGTCTCGTATTGATATTTGCATTTTAGGTCAGCAAACTAGTATAAACACTCAAAGTTTCATTGCTTGTTTAGCTCTATTTTTACCATTTCTCGCCAAAGGTTGCGTATTTTGATATTCGATAGATACCGACTCCAAACAATACGCGTCGTTGATCTCGAAAACAATATTTAATATATCGGTAGGCCCTCCTCGGTCTTAGAGTGCCTTAGCCGAGCTGGCTCTTACAGAAGTAAAATATTACTCACATTCTGAAGGCCACTGAAGAAATATAAAACTATACAGTGAAGAAGCACCTGTGAAGTTTTCTTCAAAATGACTTAAGTGAAAGTTTATTTTTTCCAATCTGTGGTAATGATGGCAACAAAACACTCAGTTTAAATGGTGCACCTTATTTACTATTAGAGGGAGCGTTCTGACACAGAGAACGTGATATTTGTCAATTATATCAATACAATGGCTACCTGTTAAGTATCGCATTATCTCCAAAATACTTCTACTTGTCTATAAAGGTCTACATGGCCTAGCTCCAACTTATATTGCTGAACTGTTGCATCAATGGAGTCATGGCTCTCGTGTACTGGGGTTCCTCATCACAAATGCTCCTGATGGTTCCAAGAACATTTCGAAAGAACTATGGTGACCTTGCCTTCTCCATTGCCGGTCCCAAGCTTTGGAACGATTTACCATATTCCCTGAAAACATCTGAGTCCGTTGCAATTTTGCAAGAAGAACCTTAAAACATACTTGTTGAAAGACGCTTTTAATTTACGATTTTTTATAATTTAATTGCTATGTTAATTAGTCTATGATTTTGTAAACCGCTACGAAGAACTAGTCGAGCTTAGCGCTCATTATTACTATTATTATTATTATTATTATTATTATTATTATTATACTGCAGACAATGCGGTTGCTCACTCGACTAAAACGAGAAAGTAGTGTATATTGCTGAAACTTCCACGATCAAAATAGATGTAACAGGACTTCATATGCTGGACTTAACTGAGGATGAAGGTCCTAGAGGAAATCTCTAAAGATCGACAAATTGTCGTTGAATTATCAAAACTGATCTTTAAAGTTAACACTTTTTGGAATGAATAGGGTTGAATATTAACTCTTTTGACTCCTGAAAGTTACTAGCATCTAATTTTTCCTAACAGTATATCCCCTGAATCAAACAATAAGGTCGCTAGTTAGAGGAATATCAGCAACTATGAAAGCTCTTGTTTGTCAACAAATTTTCCTCACTTGTATTCTCAGCAGCTTAAGTAAGAAATAAAGAACTGTAGGGAGAATGTGCATATTGATGTAAAGGTATTAAGAGTAAGTGTGAGAAGAATTGCAAATATGTAGTGTCTATTTTAAAATTAGAGTTTTCTGCATTGTCAAGTTTGGTCGTGGGACGCGTTCCTGTTCAGCCCGTGTTCTGAGAATTTTTGAGACTCCAGCAAACAAAAGAGCTATTTTTTGATGATGATAGTGGCAACCACTTGTATTCGTAAGTTCCTCAATTACGCTCATTGGAAGTTCAAATATCAATATTGCTTATTTTGGTTTCTCAGTGGTTTGAGTGCAGTTTGGTTTTTGTTTCCAATGAGTTCTCACGAATCGTTCTGAGAAAATCGTCGCAAGAAGTTTTCATCAGTTTAACGCCTCCTTGTTCCACCATTGGAGGCTTCCAATACAATGAATATATGAACTTCATATATACATTGTATTGGAGGGCTTCCTTCATTCTGTTTCAAACCTCCGCTCCGTTCCTGAAACCTAATCAGGCACATTTAAACCACATAACCATGAAACGCTCGTGAGGTTTTCATCAAAGTAATTTCACAACGAAAAGTTTATTTTATTTTTAGTAAACCGCTCATCGACGATCAAGCAGCTTAAATTGGCTGCGTCAATCGCTACTCTATAATGATAAATACTTAATATAGTCTCAATATTTATTTGAGTTTGATTCAGTATTGTTTCCTTAGGGAATTTGCGATACTTGTTAACTAGCTGGTGAGATGGGACAGTTCTTGACCTTTCCATTCTCCTCCACCCCATCTATATCGCCGGGCGTATTCGCCCTAAAAACGTTTATTGTCATTGTTGTTGGATCCTGTATAAAGAATCCGGAAGCTCAGTTCCACCTATGGACGTCTTTACAACACTAGTCGTGTGTTTAAACTCTTACAGAGACCAGTTTATATTCATCTCCTCCTTACAAGGCTGACAACTTACACTTTTCTTCTGTTTCTCGATCGATCGAGAGCGTCCATGACAGGACGGAAAACGCGTGCACAGTGAGTACCTCTCGTTGTCCATTACAAAGCCTTAGAAAACTTTTCTAAGGCTTAGTGCTGGACAACAGGAGGTACTTACAGTGCACGCATTTTCCTTGCTGTTATGTTCTGCTGATGGGAACTTTACGAAACTTGATTAGAGCATTAGTCACCGGTCTTACGTCAGGGACAAAAATTAATGAAGCGAGAGAATGCAAATGCAGTCATACGATATTGCAACAGATCCTCGTGGTCAAAGACCCTGGTGGTTCAGTTGATCTGCACTACTTGTCACTTGTACTTGTTTGAACTGAGATGCTTAGAATGTAGATGTTTAGCATGTAGGTGATACGGAAAACTCACGGAAATAGTCGGAGTATCTATCAATTGAACATTGAAATAACTTTTGTCGACTCCCTACTATAAGTACTATTATTCCATCGCCATCAGCGCTCGCGGGCAAGAGGAAGCGAATCCTGTGTTCTGATTGGCTACCTGAGGGGGCAAGATGGGCCCATCTTGCCTGCTCGGGATTGCCCGCATTGATCCCGCGCATGAAAAAAATTGAATTAGAACTACGTTTGTCATACCGCATACGCATATGCCATACGCATACGCATATGCTATACCGCATACGCATAAGGTCCTAACCATTCTAAGCAACACATGGCAATCTGCGATCTTTCCTTACACTTAGGTTGCACGGAAAGCCGGAAAACTCTTGAAGAAAAGCTCATCTTTCAAACCGGCAGTCTAAATCCCACAGGTATCAACGAACGCTTTTCATTCCACTAATTTATTCGTGTTTTTCTCGTTGCCATGTTCCCACCAGTAACGTAGCTCCTTTTTCTGCCTTTAAAAGCACACACAACCCACAATTCCCCTATTCGCTCCGACGAAGGGCTAACGCTCGAAACGTCAGCTTTTATAATCGTAACGGTGGCCAATTTACCATTTCAACTTTGTTGATATATTCATATTATTTCGTTACCCCCACCGACGCAGCCCCAGACAGTTTCTTTAGAAACTATCAGCCTCGATCTATTAAGGGTCAAGTTGTACAGAAATTTACCCTAAGGGAAACGAAAACTGGTTTGACGGGGGAATGAATTACCTAAGGTGCAAGTTACCGAGGGTGAAATCCTAGCTAGCTTTAGACGGAAATCTGGGGGGTTCCATTTTGCCCTTAGTTATCGCGAGGTTTGAGACAGGAAGGATTCGACTTGTTGAGAGTTAACTGTAGTGGTTAAATTCACAAGTCAGTGATTACTAGACAACTTAAGGTGGTTGGAATGCCAGTGGGCCAATGATAAAAAAAATCTTCCAAACCCTACGATAAGCACCAGGAAGAAACTACAAGTGTGTAAAAAAACTTGCAAATGGTTTTATTATGAAATCAATAAATTCGCGCTGGTTAAAGTTTGCGACCAATAACTCCAGCTTATTTGAACTGGGAATTTTCAAATCGAGCATAATGCACGATAAGAGAATACAAAGATATAACAATGTTCTTGAATAACACTGATAAACCATAGATAATCGATGCATAGTGTTCTTTACTCATACGCATTGGACCGAACAAAGTTAGGGACAATCTGGTTTCCATGGCAGCATTTAGAACCAGATGGGATAAAAAAGGCACGGCCATATCTACGACAGGTTGATCGCAGGGGAGCCACGACGTTTCTTCGGCAACACCGTTGAAACGAAGGATTGAAGATGTTGCGTCCACAAAATCGATGTCGATAGGGATTCGGAACAGGACACACCTGGATTTGGGATAAATTTGTCCGCTGCAGCATTTGTGACTTTTTGGATTGAAATTGAGGCCGCCACACTTGAACGGTATACAGAGTGCACTTGCAGGAAGCACTTGGCCGTTGCAGCATTGCTGGTGTTGCGGATAGTAGAAGGTGTGTCCACAGGGCCTGGTTAGCTCAATTGGGAGAGCACCGGACTGCTGTGCGGGAGGTCGAGAGTTCAATACCGGCCGGACCAACACTCAGGGTCTTAAAATTAACTGAGAAGAATATGCTTCCTTTCTTTAATATCAAGAAATGGTTAGATATTCTAGTCTTCTCGGATAGGGACGAATAAATGGAGGTCCCGTCTCCTGCAGGGTTGGGGTAGGAGACGTTAATTTCCCACGCACGAGATTACTGTGTGATGGATGTCCTCCCTGGGGTGGGTTAGGTGGGTAACAGGACCCCCGTTGATACCAGTGTTTACTACACTGAAGGGGCTATCCTGTATAAATATAGATGTCTGTCTGTCTGTACCACCTTCTCACATTCAAGCAATGCAAAAGATACATTCGAAAAAAGCTACTTAAGACTTGATTCCACACTGATAATCTAAACACTTTTTATCTTTTACAATGAGAACTCATTTTCCGTAAGTATAAATATAAAGAAAGGCGCCTTATGACCTTCAAAGAAATTTAATACCAGAGAGCAGGTCTTATTCTCCTGGTAATTATTAATGTCACGCAACGTAACGTAATTGGAAACGTTTTGGGGGTGCTTGAACATACGCGCGTTTAAAAAACCGCAACTGAAAGGACGACGTCGTTAAATTAGAGAAAGAAATCCCGCATTAAAACATGAGCGGATAGAAATGTAGGTTGGATACTCCCGCATCCGTCAGTTTGCATATTTCGGCTACCAGATGAGTAAACTTCACTACTTACGTGAAGACCAGAAAAGAAAAGTGAGGGTCCATACTGGCATGATTAAAAGAAAAACAAAACAAAACGCAACAACTTCTGATCCGGCCTACGTGCATTTTTAAAAAATAAGATAACCACTAACTGACGATTAGGAACGATACGCCGTTCATTCGTTTCTTTCTCACTTTCCTATTCTGCTAAACAAAAGAGAAAGTCAGCATCATGATGACTTTCGGTAAGTTCATTTGCTGACAATCTCTTTCAGTAGAGCCAATTACGGGGCCTTTTTACGAATGAGCTTTGATGGTATATTGAGGCCAAGATCTTCACACATGTGCTGCAACATGGGTAGCCTCAAGATTTTCAAAGAGTCCTTTAGCGCCATTTCACAAAGATCGTACTGATCGTAGATCAGGGGATGGTCAATCTTCCTTTCCCACAGTATACTGGGTATACCGACGCACTATCCTTTGCCCTTTGTAGTAAATCTGAGATTGAAGTGTAAAAGTGTTATCGTGTTGTTATCAGACCTTGAGTGAAGTTTTTGTTTTTTTCAGTCTTTGGTATATTTATGACAGCCCATTTAGGGTCTCATGTGGTGCGTGTTTGCTGGGATCGGACGTCGGTTATGATAAATAGAAATAATTTGCATTGGTACACTGAAATGCTTGTACAGAATGCTGTTCTTCCCCTACATTCTCAGAAATTATTGATCAATATATACATATTATCTCTATATATATATATATGAAAAACAACCATTGAATTGTTTAAGAGTCCTTCAACAAACTGAGCAAGAGATATAATAGTTTTCCTACAGCTGAGGTCGTAATTTGCATAATGGTGATCGATGTAACAACCGTATGTACATTTTCGACACTGATGTTATTTTCTTTCTGCTCTCACGCAACTCTGATTGTATGATTTCCCTTTTACCTAATATCTTGTGGCATAATAGCTAAAAATTTCCAAGCTTAAAGTTGATTTCAAAACCTTTTTCTACCTGGCAGGGAATAATTAGATTAGCGTTTGTTTACACAACATATGTCTTTGCTCGCTCAGGACACAAACATTTGTGGTATTTTCAAAAGGAAGCGTTCCGATTCAAAGCCTCAAATTTTACTCAGGTATTGAATAATGACATTTTATTACGAATATCTAGTTAAAAATTTAAAAAATTATGTACCAGGTATACTTTTATCGCGTTAAATTTTACCTATTTTTCGCCCCATGTACAGCACTTTTTGAGGGTGTTGCTTAAGGGACAAAAAAAAAAAATCACAATATAGCTGTGTACGGAAAAATTAACATAACACAAATGAATGGGAAGACTTTTTCTTAAAACGTGTGAAGTTTGGTGTTAACTGAATTCATTTTAAGCCTTCAACGGAGCTTGGGTTTTGCAGTGAATTTTGGACAATTTGCCAGGCGGAAAACCGCACTTGAGGAGGCTCGAAAGGGTTTTCAACAATTAACAGGAAGCGCCAATCAGTAAAAGATATCAGGACTGTCAAACTTATCATCAGGATAATAACTCGACATATGCATAACACTATGTTAGGGCAATCTTTTATGGGGGTTCGTCAGGCATTATCTGTTGCCATGGCAACAGTACAGTAGTGCTAAAAGACCCTCTAAAACTCAGTTTTTTAAAGATATCTCAAAAACCAAGTCGGTGACCTAGTTTTTTTTTTTCAAATTTCTTAAACGTCATCACATTCTCTACCTGTATACGTGATATAAAAAAAAACTACCTTGTAGAACTTGAATTATTTAGGAAAATGCTGTTTTAAAATGTAAAAAAATTTCCACTAGATAAATTTTTTTAAAATTTTCTTCAGGAATGCGTAACGATGTAAATAATTTTTATACAAAAAATCAGGGTAGGTCACCGAACTAATTTGCGAGATATTAGTTCATCAACTTAGCAAGGTTTATTTCCGGTTTTTGCAATTCTGGCTTACACTTTTATATCCGGTCACGCGTTTTTAACTATACCGCTGACTCACAGGCTCATTTTTGCGAGGACGAGTTTGTGTCCGCGCGATTAATCGATGGATGCCCTCAGAGCGGAAAAAATCGTTCATCCTGAAGATGGATTCACATTGTTTTGTAATTTTACACCTTCCTGAAAAATAAGTCATCATTTGAGACTCAGACTGCTTACTGTTACGACAGTTGGAAATGAACTCCGGAGAGAATTCTCTAGCGGAATTCGATATATGATGACAAGTTGATTTTCAGATGGCGCCAATGCCAGTACTCCATTGAGGCCGGTAATGTTGAGTTTCTCGTACACAGATTGTAGTGTAACATGAGACAAACCAGCATCAGCCAGCTTCTGGACCATGTTTGTCGAAAGATGAAGCTTTCCATCGAACGTCTAGATGGTATCTTGTCGTTGTTCCGAGAAGATGGCTTGATCGAAGGCCTCATTCAGCGATGCACATGCATTTACCATGATTGACCGATATAATTATTGTTCATGTGCAATTTGAAGGGGAGGAGTGAAAATAATTTGTAGTAAAAAGAATTTGCTTTAACGTCTACCAGATTGTCATGAGCGTCAAACTCAGTGGAAATTAGGGTTTCGTAGACGTCAGTAATTTGTTGGTCGTCGCAGATTTCGCGAATTTCTATAATTTTCGAGGTACTAGAGGTATGAATAAGACTTGGCTTCATTTTTCTTTTTTTCCTCTTTGCCGCTGCCATAACTGTGAACTTTCATTATTCCATTTTTAATGGAAAACAAAACAAATTTTGCAATCCTTTCTTAACAAATGCGAGTTTGCCTTTTCGTAGTTGTAATTTACAGTGTATCGAGGGAAATATCAACAATCTTTCTCACAAGTTTAAGATGAATATTTTATTTTAATTTTACCGTCTGTTGTTGAATTAGAATTAATTTAAAGTCTCATCTACATTTCTACGATCCCTTGTTTACTGAAAATTATGTTTATTTTTATAGCAACATTTACACTTCTCCATTCTGTTCATAAAACTGTCAATGTTTACAATCCTGGATCCAACAATGATTTCATTTTCCTTTTCATCTTCCAGTGAGTTGTTTAGGAAAGCTCTCGGTCATTTCATTTCATTAGGAGTCAAATACAATGCGAAACAAATCGTAGCACTCAGAGGTATCCACTTAAATCTCTCGCGGAACAAAGTAAGACCTACCGAATGCACTCGACACGACTCTATTGATGGGGTGTCGGACTTCACCATCCTCCTTTAGCTTGTTAAATAAAAGTTTTTTGACCACTTTCGGCAAGAACCCTGCCATCCCAACATTTTCCTACCTGCTTTCAAGAAGTAAACTTTCCATTTTTGTTTCTCAAATAACCACCTCCGCTGGAAACAATAGAGCTAGAGGTACCCGGCAGTTTTGAAACGCTCATGGCGGCCATGTTTGTTTACAACTCGCCCGCCGATCTGATCGCGCGCGCCATCGCTTATTTCTCTCGCGAGTAATAAGCTTGCGTGTATCTTGGAATCCATTCTCCCCGCGGTCAAAAAAACCCTTTCGAGCCTCCTTAAACCGCGTTTTCAAATTTTCGCAAATTTCTGAAAAATTAACACTCGTCGGAACTTTTAGACTTGATTTTTCAAAACAGTTTACCAAAGGGTATCGTTGAGCAAAATATGAGCAATTCGCCAAAATGGTCGCTGACGGACGATTCTCAATCCTTACAGGCAGCCATTCTTAAAGGGTGCGTGGGAAACTTACGTCACAGGACAGTTCAAAATGCGTGTTCAAAGACCAATTAAAAGAAAATTGTATAAGGTGCGAGAGATACTAACAGAACTATCAAATGGAAGCAGACAGTTTCGGTGCACGGATATCAATGAGATTGTCGTGTGCAATAGGTGATTAATGTCTATACACTTGAGTTGTGCGAGAAATTAGGTCGTAAATAGAAATTGAAAATGTTAATAGTATAAGAAGTCCATCAACTCCAAATTCTGAAAACGAGTGAGTATAAAAACTTCTTTTCAGAACAGTCCATGCGAGAAACTAATCTTAAAATCGAATCAAAGGGAAACCAATATGTGAAAGCTAACGTTGCAAAACTTGAAGTGTGTTGCTGAATCACAAACATGAAGTAATCGAGTGATAGAGAACAGAAAGGACATTATCTCTAAAAAACTTAAATCCAGTTGCAAAAGGGTTAAGAAATTTGAGCGAAATACTAACGAAATAATCAAATGCAAGAGGTCAATCGAGATGTTGTTAATATTAATGCGACTATCAACCGAGAGAAAGTAATAGTGTTGGAGATCGATGCTTTAGAAACAGTCTGGCAAAAGAGGAAACTTAAGGTACGTTTTCGTTGACTTTCATATGCATTTTGTTGGTTAATGGAGAGAATTATTTCTTCCCCGTTATGTCTAACTGAGCCACGTTTTTTCTTTCAAATTGCAGCAACAGTTTGTGTGGGTTCTAGATTTGTGCATTTCTTTTAGGTTTTCATTTTCTTCTTCTTGCTTTTAAGCGGAAGTAAGTTTAATTTGAATTTTGATTATAAATGACCGCTTGCAATTAACGAAACTGGCGTTCCATGGCCAGCATTAATATCGCTCTTTTTCACTGAAAAGAACTCGTATGTGTTGGCTCAATCACCAAAGCTTATTCCAGGTGGTCATCCTGAGTTGTCTGTTAGTTTAAAAACTGACTGACGTGACCCACTTTGTGAAAACACAGGTTTGTTTGATCGGGTGGTAAATAGCACGTTTAGCAAACTCTCACGGGAACTCACGTATGTTTCAAAGGCTAATGGTAAAATACTAATGCTGTTTCACTACCCTTCCATTTTGTACTATATTTCAGAAGTAGTAAGTAAAAGTGGAATTTCATGAGGTAAATGCTCAATAAAATATCTAAGAACCCTCACATTGCGATAGAAAACTAGAACCGTTTTACGACGAAAAACTAGACAACTTACATCTCGAGTTCGAAAGTTTAATTGTTACATTTGCCTAAAACATCGCTTCCCCCCTCCTCCCGAAAAAAATTTCTTCTTGATTTTTCAGTATTCGAGAGGTTGATTAAAGTTTGAAAACGCTGATGTAAAATTTACCTCTTTAGTCATGCATCTGTTTCCGGCCGTGTGGAAACCGTAATGACAACATAAACGCCAAATTTAACTGCATATTATTTGCTTTTTTTATAGCTTCATTTTATAGATCAGTAGGAAAGTAAATAAAATCAGTCTTAGCTAATGCTGTTTGCATTGTTGTTAATTTCTGGCAAAATTTCATGCGTTCTTGTTTACTTCATCAATCAAGAGATTTAATACTAAGACAGAAGAGGATATTCTTCAAATGTGGCAGCTGCCACGAAGAACCGACGCATGTTAAAATCTGATAAGAAAATTAAAAAATAAATAAATAAAACAAATACAACAAAATGAGTCCAATAATTTAAACCAACTTCATTCAAGGCGTGACAAACTTCGCCAGTTGAAACTTTGTTTAAACTGAACTTTCTTTAGAAAAAAGATTTTAAAAATTATGCAAGCGAAAAGGTGTAGTGTACTTCAGTATCAAAGAACATAAACGCCACTGAAGACACTCTGAGACCAACTTATGATACTTATCAGAATTATTATTTCGAACTTTATACTAACGGACAGTATCCGGCCAGAGGCAAGAGGAATAACAGATAAGATCGCGCTTTTCTGGTAATTATTAAAAGGTATTTAGGGGTTTCATTAAGGGCCGAGTACCGGGAAAATTGACCGGTTGTGAGGACAGTTTTGCCCACCTGGTTTGACGATCTGGAGGGAAGTTTATCTTGGAAAGAAGTTCAGTTAAAAAAGTTTTGCCTGCCTGTGAAAACAGTTTTCCCTCCTACTGAAAACATAATGAAACCCCTGGGTATTGTAGAACCGAGAATTACGGCGATAAAACTCAGTCAATCAAGATGTCGATGTGGATCGAATCACTCCCAACTTTTTCAAAGCACAACAGGGAGGGTCTTTGAACTATAACATAAAATGAAAAGGAGTAACTGAGGTGCCCATCACTTTCTCTTCATGAGATTGTTTTTTTTGATAAGTTGACAACATACAAACCTTATAATTCAGAAAGCGAAAAACCCCAAATTCAAAGAATCCTCAAGGTATGCATCACTTATTACTGATTTAATGTAATGTCAATTACATTGAATCAGTAATAAAATGTTAATTTAACGATATGGTTTGATTTAGCACCAAATTCCCAACTCAAAAATGAAGAGAAATGCATGAGAGACAGTGCTGAGAATTTATGTTTTGATCTTTAGGGGAATGAAACGGGTTAAGCAGTCTAGGTGTGCGTGTGATCTTACTATATTCTCTCAAAAGACGAGTATCACTGAATGTCTACTGGTCACTGTAGTTGTTAAATCTTTCGACCCTAACATGTTTTCGCAGTTTCTAACATATTAACTTTGCTATGAAGCAAAACAAAACAAGACAAAAAACCACTTTGCTTGTACTAAAAATAAAGTGCCTATTTGCAAATGAAACAACTTGATCTTAGCAGTCGAACTAATTTAGTGTTCTCATTTTAATCCGTAGATCAAAGTAAAGGCTATAATATAGAGAAGAGACAAAGATTTCGCCCGAGACCTTACGTTACCACGATTGCCTGCCCATATAGCATGCGCAATAGTCCTTCATGTTGTGCGTGAAAATTAATCGACAAGCCTTCAATAAAAACCTGTTGCCGTGGGGTCATTGTGCTCAAGGGCCAGTGTAGTCGACGCATGGGAAAATGCGGTCACACTTTATTTAACCGTAGATATGAAAGATGTTGCTTTAGGCAAGTGATTCCCAGACGACAGAGATGTAGACGAAGGCGTTGTGGACGAACGAACTACATGACTTTCTCCCATCGATGTTGCAATGGTAAAGTAATACCAAGGGGACAGACTTGTTTTCCATTTCCTGTAAAGGCCAAGTGTGGCCAAGTTCTCTTCAATCCACAACAATACAAGTGCTGCTTTCAACAGTTGGTACCCCTGCATTCTGCTTGTCCGACACAGTCCAAGTGTGGTAATGTCCCCTTCAATCCACAACAATACAAGTGTTGCTTTCAACAGTTGGTACCCCTGGATTCCGTTTGTGCGACACAGTCTATGTGTGGTAATGTCCCCTTTAATCCACAGAGATATAAATGCTGCTTGAGTCGAGTGGTTCCTTTACGTTCCCCTTGTTCGGCTAGGACTCCCTGTGGACACACCTTCTACTATCCGCAACACCAGCAATGCTGCAACGGCCAAGTGCTTCCTGCAAGTGCACTCTGTATACCGTTCAAGTGTGGCGGCCTCAATTTCAATCCAAAAAGTCACAAATTCTGCAGCGGACAAATTTATCCCAAATTCCAGGTGTGTCCTGTTCCGAATCCCTATCGATATCGATTTTGTGGACGCAACATCTTCAATCCTTCGTTTCAACGGTGTTGCCGAAGAAACGTCGTGGCTCCCCTGCGATCAACCTGTCGTAGATGTGGCCGTGCCTTTTTTATCCCATCTGGTTCTAAATGCTGCCATGGAAACCAGATTGTCCCTAACTTTGTTCGGTCCAATGCGTATGAGTAAAGAACACTATGCATCGATTATCTATGGTTTATCAGTGTTATTCAAGAACATTGTTATATCTTTGTATTCTCTTATCGTCCATTGTGCTCGATTTTAAAATTCCCAGTTAAAATAAGCTGGAGTTATTGATCGCAAACTTTAACCAGTGCGAATTTATTGATTTCATAATAAAACCATTTGCAAGTTTTTTTACACACTTGTAGTTTCTTCCTGGTGCTTATCGTAGGGTTTGGAAGATTTTTTTTATCATTGGCCCACTGGCTTTCCAACCACCTTAAGTTGTCTAGTAATCACTGACTTGTGAATTTAACCACTACAGTTAACTCTCAACAAGTCGAATCCTTCCTGTCTCAAACCTCGCGATAACTAAGGGCAAAATGGAACCTCCCAGACTTCCGTCTAAAGCTAGCTAGGATTTCACTCTCGGTAACTTGCACCTTAGGTAATTCATTCCCCCGTCAAACCAGTTTTCGTTTCCCTTAGGGTAAATTTTTGTACAACTTGACCCTTAATAGATCGAGGCTGATAGTTTCTAAAGAAACTGTCTGGGGCTGCGTCGGTGGGGGTAACGAAATAATATGAATATATCAACAAAGTTGAAATGGTAAATTGGCCACCGTTACGATTATAAAAGCTGACGTTTCGAGCGTTAGCCCTTCGTCGGAGCGAATAGGGGAATTGTGGGTTGTGTGTGCTTTTAAAGGCTGAAAAAGGAGCTACGTTACTGGTGGAAACATGGCAACGAGAAAAACACGAATAAATTAGTGGAATGAAAAGCGTTCGTTGATACCTGTGGGATTTAGACTGCCGGTTTGAAAGATGAGCTTTTCTTCAAGAGTTTTCCGGCTTTCCGTGCAACCTAAGTGTAAGGAAAGATCGCAGATTGCCATGTGTTGCTTAGAATGGTTAGGACCTTATGCGTATGCGGTATGGCATATGCGTATGCGTATGGCATATGCGTATGCGGTATGACAAACGTAGTTCTAATTCAATTTTTTTCATGCGCGGGATAAATGCGGGCAATCCCGAGCAGGCAAGATGGGCCCATCTTGCCCCCTCAGGTAGCCAATCAGAACACAGGATTCGCTTCCTCTTGCCCACAGGCGCTGATGGCGATGTAATAATAGTACTTATAGTGGGGAGTCGACAAAAGTTATTTCAATATTCAATTGATAGATACTCCGACTCTTTCCGTGAGTTTTCCGTATCACCTACATGCTCAACATCTACATTCTAAGCATCTCAGTTCAAACAAGTACAAGTGACAAGTATTGCAGATCAACTGAACCACCAGGGTCTTTGACCACGAGGATCTGTTGCAATATCGTAATGATTGCATTTGCATTCTCTCGCTTCCTTGATTTTTTTCCCTGACGTAAAACCGATGACTAATACTCTAATCAAGTTTCGTAAAGTTCCCATCAGCAGAACATAACAGCAAGGAAAATGTGTGCACTGTAAGTACCTCCTTTTGTCCCGCACTAAGCCTTCGAAAAGTTTTCTAAGGCTTTGTATGGGACAACGAGAGGTACTTACTGTGCACGCGTTTTCCGACCTGTCATGGAAGCTCTCGATCGATCGGGAAACAGAAGAAAAGTGTAAGTTGTCAGCCTTGTAAGGAGGAGATGAATATGAACTGGTCTCTGTGAGAGTTTAAACACACGACTAGTGTTGTAAAGACGTCCATAGGTGGAACTGAGCTTCCGGATTCTTTATACAGGATCCAACAACAATGACAATAAACGTTTTTAGGGCGAATACGCCCGCCGATATAGATGGGGTGGAGGAGAATGGAAAGGTCAAGGACTGTCCCATCTCACCAGCTAGTTAACAAGTATCACAAATTCCCTAAGGAAACAATACTGAATCAAACTCAAATAAATATTGAGACTATATTAAGTATTTATTATTATAGAGTAGTGATTGACGCAGCCAATTTAAGCTGCTTGATTGCCGATGAGCGGTTTACTAAAAATAAAATAAAACTTATTGTTGTGAAATCACTTTGATGAAAACCTCACGAGCGTTTCATGGTTATGTGGTTTAAATGTGCCCGATTAGGTTTCAGGAACGGAGCGGAGGTTTGAAACATATTGAAGGAAGCCTCCAATGGTGGAACAAGGAGGCGTTAAACTGATGAAAACTTCTTAGGACGATTTTCTCAGAACGATTCGCGAGAACTCATTGGAAACAAAAACCAAACTGCACTCAAACCACTGAGAAACTAAAATAAGCAATATTGATATTTGAACTTCCAATGAGCGTAATTAAGGAACTTACGAATACAAGTGGTTGCCACTATCATCATTAAAAAATAGCTCTTTTGTTTGTGGAGTCTCAAAAAGTCTCACAACATGGGCTGAACAGTAACGCGTTCCACGACCAAACTTGGCCATGCACAGAAAACTCTAATCTTAAAATAGACACTACATATTTCCATTTCTTCTCACACTTACTCTTTATACCCTTACATCAATATGCACATTCTCCCTACAGTTCTTTATTTCTTACTGAAGCTGCTGAGAATACAAGTAAGGAAAATATGTTGACAAACAAGAGCTTTCATAGTTGCTGATCTTCCTCTATTTAGCGACCTTATTGTTTGATTCAGGGGAAATGTTAGATGCTAGTAACTTTCAGGAGTCAAAAGAGTTAATATTCAACCCTATTCATTCCAAAAAGTGTTAAATTTAAAGATCAGTTTTGATAATTCAACGACAATTTGTCGATCTTTAGAGATTTCCTCTAGGACCTTCATCCTCAGTTAAGTCCACCGTATGAAGTCCTGTTACATCTATTTTGATCGTGAAAGTTTCAGCAATAAACACTGCTTTCTCGTTTTATTTGAGTGAGCAACCACATTGTCTGCAGTATAATAATAGTAATAATAATAAAGCATTTATATAGCGCTAAGCTCGACTAGTTCTCCGTAGCGCTTTACAAAATCATAGACTAATTAACATAGCAATTAAATTATAAAAAATCGTAAATTAAAAGCTTCTTTGGACAAGTATGTTTTAAGGTTCTTCTTGAAAATTGTAACAGACTCAGATGTTTTCAGGGAATATGGTAAATCGTTCCAAAGCTTGGGACCGGCAATGGAGATGGCACGGTCACCACAGTTCTTTCGAAATGTTCTTGGAACCATCAGGAGCATTTGTGATGAGGAACGCAGTACACGAGAGCCATAATTCCTTTGATGCAACAGTTCAGCAATATAAGTTGGAGCTAAGCCATGTAGACCTGTATAGACAAGTAGAAGTGTTTTGGAGATAATGCGATACTTAACAAGTAGCTAATGTATTGATATAATTGACAAATATCACGTTCTCTGTGTCAGAACGCTCCCTCTAATAGTAAATAAGGTGCACCATTTAAACTGAGTGTTTTGTTGCCATCATTACCACATTTTGGAAAAATAAACTTTCACTTAAGTCATTTTGAAGAAAACTTCACAGGTGCTTCTTCACTGTATAGTTTTATATTTCTTCATTTGCCTTCAGAATGTGAGTAATATTTTACTTCTGTAAGAGCCAGCTCGGCTAAGACACTCTAAGACCGAGGAGGGCCTACCGATATATTAAATATTGTTTTCGAGATCAGCGACGCGTATTGTTTGGAGTCGGTATCTATCGAATATCAAAATAAGCAACCTTTGGCGAGAAATGGTAAAAATAGAGCTAAACAAGCAATGAAACTTTGAGTGTTTATACTAGTTTGCCGACCTAAAATGCGAATATCAATACGAGACGTCTAAACTACTTGAATCTGAAATTCGCTCTGACGAAGGGCTAACGTTAGGAAACGTCAGCTTCACAAACTCTTAACGTCGGCCAATTTACGTTATCGACTCAACTGATAAAACCAAATCAACTCGAGCCCAAGTATATAACGTACTGAGAGAAGCGAAACTTAGTGGTTCCGATGTCAAGTCTTCAAGCTGATAAGATAGATCATTTGCTAAACCCAGATGTGTGATCGATCCTTAAAAACATTTTGCAATAACTACAACGAAAACGTTGCACATTGAAAAAAAAATAATAAAGGGTATAAATTATAATTTCGAACTCAACTCCTCTCGAGTGTGAAACAATTGTTGACGCAAATTGAGCATGGGGTACTCATCAGAAATGAGTATTGTAATTTCCAAGACACTCTGATACCGACTTATGATACTTATCAGAATTATTATTTCGAACTCAAGTCCTCTCAAGTGAGAAACGATTGTTGACGCAAATTGAGTATGGGGGTACTCATCAAAAAATGACGAGTACTTGTTCAAAACGTGACTTTATTTAAAATATCTTGTTGAAGCTATAGGTAAAACATCCCCAATTGAACCCCTTTCTTAAGACAATCTCGCTCGATCTATTATGGCAGTTGTCCTTGTGGCTTTCTCAATTGACTGATCTAACATAAAAACACAGTTTGTACATATTCCTTCGAGCTGAGCCATAATTGCAGTTACATACTGTTTTTAGAAATCTCGAGATACTATACTATAAAAACGTTAATTATATTGAATGATTATTTCGGTTTTCGTCAGAATCGTCCAGATTGTGTGTGACGTGCATGGCGAGGCAGCATAAGTGAGTTTAAGCTTACACGAGGTTCTTCTTTCAGCTTGTTACAGTCTTCAAACTATTTAACGAGATGGATGTATCGATACTTCCAATATCTTACGACGCTGGAACCTTTGAATTTTCAACAAGTTTGTTGTCTTCCGATCTTTTACCATCAAACTCGTTACACAAGATTTATAAACCCGATTTCTTTTCCTGCACCTTTATTCCACCATGCTGTAATTCAGATTTGTTATCCCTATCTTTAACTACGGTTTGCCTTTTGAGTTTCATGATTCAAACAAAGCATCTTGTTTTCCCCAATAAAAATGCAGTCACACATTATCACAGAAAATCACTTCTATTGAATACATCAGTCAGAAACTGAGAAAACCCTGTCCGGCACAAGTTTGATATTGCGTCATTCGAGGGAGGAGGGTTATCACCAGTGTTTTTTTAAATTCTATTTGAAATTCTCCTCTTTGTTATTCAACGCACACCTTTAACTTAATCAATGATATGAAATTGAATAAAGCCAAACATAAACAAGAACAAACGCGAAAATCTTTGTAAACGCAAAGAAGTGCTTAAAAGAAGAGGATTCTAAAACAATCATGACATATGATGTGATTAATTTAGTGCCTATGGTAAAAAATAATCATTCTCCTTTTTTTATCCATGGTTACTTAATCTAAACCTCAAGCCACTAAGGGCAATATCTGCATGTTAATATAAACGCAATTATTTCTTTTTTTTTAGCGAGGTCAGCGAAAAATTAAGAGTGTGAGGACTGTATAAAAGGGAGTGGTTTTTTTCTTTTCTGGCATTAGTTACTGAACTTGGTGTTCTTGACTAAAAATGGCTCGAATTCTATGTGGAATCACTGCTTTTATTCTTGCTGTTACCCCACTGCTATTGGCAAACGCCGAAGAGAAGATTTTAACCAGCGAACAACTTCAAATAAACCACCAAGAGGTCCAAGAAGAACTCATCCTGAGTTGTCTGTTAGTTTAAAAACTGACTGACGTGACCCACTTTGTGAAAACACAGGTTTGTTTGATCGGGTGGTAAATAGCACGTTTAGCAAACTCTCACGGGAACTCACATATGCTTCAAAGGCTAATGGTAAAATACTAATGCTGTTTCACTACCCTTCCATTTCGTACTATATTTCAGAAGTAGTAAGTAAAAGTGGAATTTCATGAGGTAAATGCTCAATAAAATATCTAAGAACCCTCACATTGCGATAGAAAACTAGAACCGTTTTACGACGAAAAACTAGACAACTTACATCTCGAGTTCGAAAGTTTAATTGTTACATTTGCCTAAAACATCGCTTCCCCCCTCCTCTCGAAAAAAATTTCTTCTTGATTTTTCAGTATTCGAGAGGTTGATTAAAGTTTGAAAACGCTGATGTAAAATTTATCTCTTTAGTCATGCATCTGTTTCCGGCCGTGTGGAAACCGTAATGAGAACATAAACGCCACATTTAACTGCATATTATTTGCTTTTTTATAGCTTCATTTTATGGATCAGTGGAAAAGTAAATAAAATCAGTCTTAGCTAATGCTGTTTGCATTGTTGTTAATTTCTGGAAAAATTTCATGCGTTCTTGTTTTCTTCATCAATCAAGAGATTTAATACTAAGACAGAAGAGGATATTCTTCAAATGTGGCAGCTGCCACGAAGAACTGACGCATGTTAAAATCTGATAAGAAAATTAAAAAATAAATAAATAAAAAAAATACAACAAAATGAGTCCAATGATTTAAACCAACTTCATTCAAGGCGTGACAAACTTCGCCAGTTGAAATTTTGTTTAAACTGAACTTTCTTTAGAAAAAAGATTTTAAAAATTATGCAAGCGAAAGGGTGTAATGTACTTCAGTATCAAAAGAACATAAACGCCACATAAACATGAGAACATAAACATGAGAACATAAACGCCACATTTAACTGCATATTATTTGCTTTTTTATAGCTTCATTTTATGGATCAGTGGGAAAGTAAATAAAATCAGTCTTAGCTAATGCTGTTTGCATTGTTGTTAATTTCTGGAAAAATTTCATGCGTTCTTGTTTACTTCATCAATCAAGAGATTTAATACTAAGACAGAAGAGGATATTCTTCAAATGTGGCAGCTGCCACGAAGAACCGACGCATGTTAAAATCTGATAAGAAAATTAAAAAATAAATAAATAACAAAAATACAAGAAAATGAGTCCAATGATTTAAACCAACTTCATTCAAGGCGTGACAAACTTCGCCAGTTGAAATTTTGTTTAAACTGAACTT
The DNA here is from genome assembly GCF_964205215.1 of Stylophora pistillata. Taxonomy (NCBI): domain Eukaryota; kingdom Metazoa; phylum Cnidaria; class Anthozoa; order Scleractinia; family Pocilloporidae; genus Stylophora; species Stylophora pistillata. The sequence goes on from NC_142531.1 coordinate 5,359,482, forward strand.
TCTTTAGAAAAAATATTTTAAAAATTATGCAAGCGAAAAGGTGTAATGTACTTCAGTATCAAATGGAGAATATTTAAGTAAAATTAGCTTAATTGAGTATATTTGCAAAGTTACGGATCGCGATATACGTCCATACGCATTAATACGTCAAAGATACATCAGAGCGTGTGCTTATCTAAACAAGAAAAAAGGTATAACAGTGGTGATCTGTGACCATTACAACTTACTCGCCTTGAAGAACGGCTGTAAGCATTCTTCATATCCGAGGACAGTACAGTGCGCATGATACAACATTGATGATCGAAGATAAGATGAAAGGTGAGAACGATTTTATTTATTCACTTATTTTTTTCATTTCAGTATCTCTTTTTTTCTACTGTTTGTTACAAACGAATATTTAAACCGTGTTGTTTCGTTTCAAGCGAGCATAATGATAAATAAGTACTAATTTTGAAAAAAAAATGTTTATTTTTTCTTTTTAAAAATCAAACGAAACGCAAAAAGTCCTCTCGACGATTGAAAACAAAGGTTAAGCTCTTTTTGTCGATTTTAACTATAAGCTTCACATGATGAATATAAAAAACAATCTTTGCTTTCTTCAAAAGTTCAAATTTAAAAATTACATGTGAAGCATAAACTCCTGTGGGGCCCAATCTCTGGAATTTCCCTCGAGGTGTTTAAGCAATGAGTTATAAATTGTAACCGTGTGGCACGAAGATTTTGCTAGGGTAATATCCGAATGGCGAGCTTTTGTGCATTGTTCAAAGACATTTTTGCAAATTTCTGACCAAGAAACCGAACATTAACCAGAAACGCAACATTACATTACAAATTTTGTTACTGTTAAGTTGCACAGGGGAATCAATCTACAGGATGGATAATTCGAAGAAGGATTTTTCAAGTAGGTCCGAGTGTAAGAAATACGAAATGACTCGCACGCAGAATTTGTATTTGAAGGACAATGATGATAAATTGCGGCGTTTTCTTTTGCTGGAATTTTTTAACGGCTTGCTTTTTCTTTTTTTGTGGATTATGCAAAAAAATCCGCAAAAAAAGACAAAAAACTCACAAAGTTTTCATTCATAAAATTTTTCATGAAACTGCTTCTCAACTTTACAGCTCAACTGCAATTGTGATTTGGACATCTTTTTTTTTTTGGCCATTAAGCTACCTAAACTCTGTCTATGCTGATCAAAATAAATGAATGAATACACACAGATTTTTACTTTTTATGAATTTGAGTAATACCACACTATCTTATTTTCTTTTCAGGATCTGCCATGTTCAGGGAGTTTGTCTCTCTTTTGCTTCTCCTCGCTTTAACCCAAGGTAAACGGATGAAAATAGTAACCTTGATACTCAGCTTATTGGTCACCAAGGATTTCCATATGCCGCCTTTTAAGTAGTTATTATTCCGCTGATAGAGGGTCTCGATGGGGTGATGGCTTTGACGGCTGATGGTTAAAACTTTGGCTAATTTACGGCCAATTGTTGATATCTTTCCATTATGATTACCAGAAAAATCTCTACGGTTACTTTCTTTTTTTACGACCTAAAATTTGCCAAAATTATTTTAAATCTTTTGGCTGTTTTATGGCTAACGGTAAGCTCATTGAGACCTTTTTTTACGCCATTTTACCATTAGGGCTACATTAGGGCTACATTTTACCATTTTACCATTAGGGCTACAGGACGTGTAAACGAGGCAACGGTATTACAATGTGAAATATGACACAACTACGGACGAAAAGCGGGGTAACAAATGGCCAACACAATCAAATTGGCACAACACAATCAAAGGCTAGAATTTTTAAGTGACGAATTTTGTGACACAGATTTCTTGATCCCTTTTTAAAAACACTCTAAAATTTTCGTTTGTGCTGTTTTCATACTTCGCGTTTTCATAGGTTAGTGTTGATGATGACACTTACAACACTCTTGAGCAAAACGACTTACGTACGTAGTCAACTTCTCTGCAAGAGTTAATGTGATCATTAGAAGAGTAGGAAAGCTGTAAGCAATGAATCAATGTATCAATTGCAGTTGTAATACGATGGTTTCAAACCTTAATATTTGCAGCACAAATCAATCAAGCAGTAGCAACAGAAGATCAAGAAGCCGATTCTTTGTTAGATAACGATTATTCCGTTGAGAAGACTTCCGACACAACTGAAGAGAATAACTCAGGTAAGTAATTTTGCTTTCAAGGTTTGCTTTTAGGAATCTGGGCTGTTTTGTCATTGTAAAATCTTATTAGAAAATACTTAAACGAATTCGATTTTATGATAATTAGAATATCTTCGGTGGTCACTGGTTTTCCTCTTTGTGTCAATTATTAGTCATTCAATACATAACATTCATGCCTAAACAGCCAAAGCAAAACCCATTCTATTGAAAGACAGTTGCAGCAGTATTAGTGTATTGAGCTCGGACCACACCCCGCATTATCTAAACATTCCATACAAAATGTGGTCTTTGAAAATAAAAGAGATGTTAATATATTGTTGAAAAGGAAGTTTACACTTCTTCGTTAACAATAATCCATTTATCCTGTTACATAGTGGGTAGGTCATCAAGTCGGTCAGTAGCATAATAGACATAATCAGTCGAAAGACATTTAAAAATTCAGCTTTCAGTCAGAAAATAATACTTGTTTTTCTGATATGCACTGGTGGCTTAATATCAATGCACAATTTTTTTTCTTTCAGTAGAAAATAACCATGAATTGGACGAAGAGCAACAAGAAGATTCCCTAGAAGAAAATGATAACTCTGACGATGTAAATTCCGACAGTATGGACGAGAATGACTTTGGTACGCTACTACTTAGGCCTCCTAAAAAGAAATCCGTGTCCCCACCTCGATGCGCTACCATAACCAGCAAAAGACAAATCCCTTTTTTGAACTCAGTGCATGGAAAAAATTATACAGTTTATATTTTCAATAAATTATAGACATAATAAATCTAAAGACAGTTAAAAATTCAGCTTTCAGTCAGACAATAATACTTCCTTTTCTAACATGCGCTGGTGGCTCAATATAAATGCACATTTTTTTTCTCAGTAGAAAATAACCATGAATTGGACGAGGAGCAATCAGACGATTCCCTAGAAGAAAATGATACCTCTGACAATGTAAATTCCGACAGTATGGACGAGAATGACTTTGGTACGCTACTACTTAGACCTCCTTGAAAAAAATCCGTGTCCCCACCTCGATGCACTACCATAACCAGCAAAAGACAAATCCCTTTTTTGAACTCAGTGCATGGAAAAAATTATACAGTTTATATTTTGAATAAAACATAGGTCATGCACGTATTCACTCGTTTCTAAGAGACATGGTTCGACATTCTCTTCTGCAGCAAAAGAGGAAGAAGCAGAAGGTGTATATCAAGAGGATTCTCCAGTGGAAGTGACTGCCACCGAAGATGATAATTACGACACTCCTGAGCAGAACGACTTGAGTACGTTGTCAATTTTTTTGCAAGAGTTAATGAGATCATTAAAAGGGTAGGAATGCGGTAAGCAGTGAATCAATATATCAATCAGCTGTAATAGGATAGTTTCAAACCTTAATGATTGCAGAACAAATTAATCAAGAAGCAAAAACAAAAGATCAACGAGCCGATTCCCTGTCAGATAACGATTATTCCGTAGAGATAACCTCCATCACAACTGAAGGGAATGACTCAGGTAAGTGTTTTCGATTTCATGTTTGAGTCAGCACCGCTTACGCATTTGTTCAATAGATAGAACTTAGTGAGTGGAAATTTAACGGAGGTCTAACTTACTAGGTAAAAAAAAAAAAACTAAATATACAATTTTCTAGGTATCTTCACTAATACTGGATCACATCAATGACTTATTCCTCCTTGAGAAATGACTGTCAGTCATAACAAACTTTCTGTTCCTTCTTGGTTTTTTTAGACCAAGACCCAGAAGAGGATTCCTTAGACAAGCCAAAGGAACGTGTGGTCCGAGGAAGACGTTGCGGTAAATTTTTCATCAGTTTGACAAAAAAATGTTGTTATGGCAGAAGGGTACCAAAGAGATACAAATGCCCCCCAAAATGTGGCTGGAGACCCTACAACCCATGGACTCATAAATGCTGCTCTGGCAAATACGTCGTCAGCAAACGTCTTCCCTGCCCTCGGTTGTGTGGTTTGCGTCGCTACAACCCAAGAACCCACAAATGCTGCATCCTCGGAAAATCACGTAGAGTCATCCCCAGAAAAGCAACTTGCCTTCGGTTGTGTGGGTCGCGTCCCTACAACCCAGTAACCCGCAAATGCTGTTTTGGCAGAGTGGTCTCCAAGAAATTCAGATGCCCACCAAGATGTGGCTGGAGGCCCTACAACCCCTGGACTCATAAATGCTGCTCCGGCAAATACGTCATCAGCAAACGTCTTCCCTGCCATCTGTTGTGTGGTTCGCGTCGCTACAACCCAAGAACCCACAAATGCTGCATCCTCGGAAAATCACGTAGAGTCATCCCCAGAAAAGCAACTTGCCCTCGGTTGTGTGGTTCGCGTCCCTACAACCCAGTAACCCGCAAATGCTGTTTTCGCAGAGTGGTCTCAAAGAAATTCAGATGCCCACCAAGATGTGGCTGGAGGCCCTTCAACCCCTGGACTCATAAATGCTGCTCCGGCAAATACGTCATCAGCAAACGTCTTCCCTGCCATCTGTTGTGTGGTTCGCGTCGCTACAACCCAAGAACCCACAAATGCTGCATCCTCGGAAAATCACGTAGAGTCATCCCCAGAAAAGCAACTTGCCCTCGGTTGTGTGGTTCGCGTCCCTACAACCCAGTAACCCGCAAATGCTGTTTTCGCAGAGTGGTCTCAAAGAAATTCAGATGCCCACCAAGATGTGGCTGGAGGCCCTTCAACCCCTGGACTCATAAATGCTGCTCCGGCAAATACGTCATCAGCAAACGTCTTCCCTGCCATCTGTTGTGTGGTTCGCGTCGCTACAACCCAAGAACCCACAAATGCTGCATCCTCGGAAAATCACGTAGAGTCATCCCCAGAAAAGCAACTTGCCCTCGGTTGTGTGGTTCGCGTCCCTACAACCCAGTAACCCGCAAATGCTGTTTTCGCAGAGTGGTCTCAAAGAAATTCAGATGCCCACCAAGATGTGGCTGGAGGCCCTTCAACCCCTGGACTCATAAATGCTGCTCCGGCAAATACGTCATCAGCAAACGTCTTCCCTGCCATCTGTTGTGTGGTTCGCGTCGCTACAACCCAAGAACCCACAAATGCTGCATCCTCGGAAAATCACGTAGAGTCATCCCCAGAAAAGCAACTTGCCCTCGGTTGTGTGGTTCGCGTCCCTACAACCCAGTAACCCGCAAATGCTGTTTTGGCAGAGTGGTCTCCAAGAAATTCAGATGCCCACCAAGATGTGGCTGGAGGCCCTACAACCCCTGGACTCATAAATGCTGCTCCGGCAAATACGTCATCAGCAAACGTCTTCCCTGCCATCTGTTGTGTGGTTCGCGTCGCTACAACCCAAGAACCCACAAATGCTGCATCCTCGGAAAATCACGTAGAGTCATCCCCAGAAAAGCAACTTGCCCTCGGTTGTGTGGTTCGCGTCCCTACAACCCAGTAACCCGCAAATGCTGTTTTCGCAGAGTGGTCTCAAAGAAATTCAGATGCCCACCAAGATGTGGCTGGAGGCCCTTCAACCCCTGGACTCATAAATGCTGCTCCGGCAAATACGTCATCAGCAAACGTCTTCCCTGCCATCTGTTGTGTGGTTCGCGTCGCTACAACCCAAGAACCCACAAATGCTGCATCCTCGGAAAATCACGTAAAGTCATCCCCAGAAAAGCAACTTGCCCTCGGTTGTGTGGTTCGCGTCCCTACAACCCAGTAACCCGCAAATGCTGTTTTGGCAGAGTGGTCTCCAAGAAATTCAGATGCCCACCAAGATGTGGCTGGAGGCCCTACAACCCATGGACTCATAAATGCTGCTCCGGCAAATACGTCATCAGCAAACGTCTTCCCTGCCCTCTGTTGTGTGGTTCGCGTCGCTACAACCCAAGAACTCACAAATGCTGCATCCTCGGAAAATCACGTAGAGTCATCCCCAGAAAAGCAACTTGCCCTCGGTTGTGTGGTTCGCGTCCCTACAACCCAGTAACCCGCAAATGCTGTTTTGGCAGAGTGGTCTCAAAGAAATTCAGATGCCCACCAAGATGTGGCTGGAGGCCCTTCAACCCATGGACTCATAAATGCTGCTCCGGCAAATACGTCGTCAGCAAACGTTTACCCTGCCCTCGGTTGTGTGGTTCGCGTCGCTACAACCCAGTAACCCACAAATGCTGCATCCTCGGAAAATCACGTACAGTCATCGCCAGAAAAGCAACTTGCCCTCGGTTGTGTGGTTCGCGTCCCTACTACCCGAAGACCCACAAATGCTGTTCTGGCCGATATCGCGTTAGCATCTACAGCAGTTGCCCTCGCAAGTACTAACGTGGTCTAGTTTCCTATCAGTGATCTACAAGCTACCTTGGCCGGAAAGTTGAACCGAGTCTTTCCTTGAAAGAAAGTGCACAAAAAGTAATAATAAAAGAAAAGCCGTACTCTTATAAGTAAATCTTCCTAGTAATTAATTTGCTAATCTGATAAGGATGCTAATGTTTAAGAAGTTTGTGTAATGTTTGGCTGGAATAAACTTAGAAGTTGTTCTGATTAATGTGTTAGTGCATGCTTTTAAAGAACATTGGGGTTCCTTGTCAAATTGTGCGCGCTTAATTTCCCTTGAATCCTTCTTTTGTCTCGGCCAGATGATACTCACGTCTTTTCAGTTTCTTCATGCAGCTCTGAATTTGTAATTACTTTAGGCTTTAGCTTTCCTTGGTTCATAAGCGTTAGAAATTGAATTGCCCAGAAATGTCCTCAACATTGGCCTGAAATAGACCACTAACGTGGTCCGAGTCCTTCTCGTCTGGCTCTTTGTCAGCTAACGAAGACAAGTTATGCAATGAACTAAGTACGACAGAAAATAGTTTTGTATGCACCGTAGTTTTCATTGTTGCAGGGAGACAGTGTGCTAATGGTCACAGGAAAAAAACGTCATGCATTACCAAAGTAAAGCGCGCGCTCTGATTGGTCAATTTAGCGTCCCCCATAGTGTACGCTGTGGTGTTTACCATTTGTTAATTATGCATTACCAAAATGTCAAACTTCTCGTGTAGAGCAAAGGATTCTTAACGACAATATTTCCCAACACCGAACGTTTCCTAAAAGGCTTCAAAGGAATTATGTTAATTCATACCCCACCAAGCCTGTTCCGAACAGAACATGAAAGATCGGAAGTACAAGTGGATAATTCTAGGAATCAGGAGGTTTTCTGGTGCGCAAGAATCTTAAACTCTGTATATTATGGTGACCTAGTTATGATTCCCGTTGCTGAGGTATGGGCAGCCGTCACCACCAAAATACAAGGATGTCAAATAGATCAGTAGATGGTTTAAGGATCAGCTGCAGGATAGCATAGTTAATAAAGAAATGGCATGGCCAAATTATAGACTGTCTAGTTCTCCTTCATGAAACAGAACACCCTAAACATAAATAGTTTAGCCAAATGATAAACGATCTAGTTGCCCATGTCGAGTTGAAACATAAAATTTTGAAATGGACTGGCGATCTGCTGGGGGGCATGACGTCATCGAATGTGAAAGAGTATTTGTCAAGTTGAAGAGTCTTCACTACGCCTTGCCGTAAAGCAGGGGCAATTTGGTAAGTTTCTCCTCTTTATTTTTCCCCTGCCGATATTGCGTTTGTTCGTTGTCGTTCCAAAAAGTGTGTCGCGAAATTCTGATATTTAAAATAATTGTCCCGTGGTGTCCATTTACGCAACACGACTCGCATATCAGGTTTTAGCTAATCCAAATTTAGATGCCGATATCTGCGCAACCAATCAGAATATCGAAAAAGCCTGATACACTTTTGTTGATTGATGCCTTGTGAATGAGACTGTGCAGCTATTTTGCTCGTGCTGTAGTATCCGACATCCGATGAATTCATTAGAAGAACATTCGGTCATTTCACGCCTTACAAGCTCTTGACACTTCCTTAAAAGAAAAGTCGCTTAAATTATATTTTTATCGTAATCTGCAATTAATAAACTTTCTCCTGACATATAGTTTGCTAGGATTTTAGTGAAACTAGCGCGCGTACGAATTTTTTTCCCGAACAACACCCGCGAAGGTGGGAAGTATATCCACAGGGAGCCCAGACAAGCGACGAGTCTGGTTGTTTATTCGAAATATAAAGGAATGTATGCGAGAATATTGAAGAGTCTTATCATCGTAAACTTATATTATGAAATGTCTCAGTTAAAGCTCAAAATAAATGTAAACCTTCCTCACTTGCTGTGTATTGTCGTTTGTGACAGTCGACGCAAAACCCACCAAATCGCTCAAATTCGCCATTTAGAGCCACAGAAACGACAATACACAGCAAATGAGGTAGGTTTATATTTATTTTTTTGAGCCTTAACTCAGACATTTCATGATATAAGTTTACGATAATAAGACTCTTCAATATTCTCCCATACATTCCTTTATATTTCGGATAAACAACCAGACTCGTCGCTTGTCTGGGGGCCCTGTGGTATATCTCAAATATTTTCAGCATCCGTTGTTAAGCCGATTTCATTTTTCGTGAATCGAGAAAGGACCGTTCCCCCCCCTTCCCTTACTACCCTCTTTTATGTCTGAGCGGTTTCTTACTAATTTTAATGCAGACCTACCTAATCAAGGAAGGTATGTATGTGCTCAAAACCACTTGACTCGGAAAAAAGGTTGCTTTTGCAAACACTATGTTTTATTGTAAATTTTCAAAACAGATCAAGGATATCAGTTTTCTTACCATGGCTTCCAAGACACACACAAAATCCAACTTCTAAGGTACTCTTGCAATGTTCAAAGAACCTTTGCAGTTAAACTCTCAGTGAAAAGTAAGCGCAAGTCAGAAAAGAAAAAGAGAGCTCGACAATTGACATTTAATGTCCGTCATAACACTACTTAATTCTATAAACATTGAGGCTCACCAATGCGTGCAAACTGCACGTGGTAAACCGGGAGGGTGGCAAACCATGGTAGAATCCAGTCTCGTTGCTATTTCAATTAACACTTCCATGAACGACAGCGAATAAATGCAATATCGGCAGGGAAAAATAAAGAGGAGAAACTTACCGAATTGCCTCTGCTTTACAGCAAGGCAAAGTGAAGACTCCTAAACATAGCGACTATGATGGTTTCGCGCCAGTCTTCACATTCGATGACGTCATGCCCCCCAGCAAATTATAGACAGTTTAGTTTTCCTTCATGAAACAGAACACCCTAAACATAAATAGTTTAGCCAAATGATAAACGGTCTAGTTGCCCATGTTGAGTTGGAACATGAAGTTAACTAAATTGCGAATAGCCTAGCACTCATTTGCAATACAGTACACAAACGGTGTGGCGTTCCGTCAAATGGCTCAGAGTAATGTCGAATGATACAGCGTACATACAAACAGTGTAACTTTGCGTGTAAAGGTTCAGCGTAATGTCGAATGGTACAGCGTACACACAAATGGTGTAGCGTTACGTGAAATAGCTCAGCGTAATGGCGAATAGTACGGCGTACGTACAAACAGTGTAGCGTTGCGTTAAATGGCTCAGCGTAATGTCAAATGGTACAATGGTACAGCGTACACACAAATGATGTAGCGTTGCATGAAATGGCTCAACGTAATGTAGAATGGTACAGCGTACATACAAAGTGTAGCATTGCGTGAAATGGCTCAGCGTAATGTCGAATGGTACAGCGTAAACACAAATGGTGTAGCGCTGCGTGAAATGGCTCAGCGTAATGGCGAATGGTACAGCGTACATACAAAGTTTAGCGTTTCGTGATATGGCTCAGCGTAATGTCAAATGGTACAATGGTACAGCGTACACACAAATGGTGTAGCGCTGCGTGAAATGGCTCAGCGTAATGGCGAATGGTACAGCGTACATACAAAGTTTAGCGTTGCGTGAAATGGCTCAGCGTAATGTCAAATGGTATAGCGGACACACAAATGGTGTAGCATTACATCGAATGGCTTTGCAGAACATCAGACGCTCTAGCTGAACATCAAATTGCTTGGCCTTACATGAAATATTTAGATCTTGTGGCCAATCGGGATTAATTTGAATCACAACGGCCACAATGCAAGTGGAACAAGTGACAACAAGCTTTGATGCGCGAAAAATCACGATTACAAACGAAAGTAGTCTCCATAGTCTAGATGTTTTCTAGCTGAGTTATAATATAGAAGGCCTTCAGAATCCAAACTGATCGATACCTCATGCCTTTTTTTAATCTCTTTTGGGTTACTCCATCATCATTTATATGGACGTAATTTCAGGTTGTTACCACCGATGTATTGTTACAGCTTCATAATGTTTTATAGTTCATTTGTTTTATTGTTCATAACGACGAATTCTCGAACACAATATCAAAAATGCAATATAAAGCTGTAAAAGAATTACCAGACACTGCAAACTAAAATTGTCATCGAGACAATGCTCTCACTTTCACTGCTAAAACCACATACTGTCGTGAACGAGATTCCTTTGAGAGAATAACGGCTGATAGTTTCGAAAGAAACTGTTTGGGGCTGCGTCGGTGGGAGTAACGAAATAATTTGGATATATCAACAAAGTTGAAATGGTAAATTGGCCACCGTAACGATTACAAAAGCTGACGTTTCGAGCGTTAGCCCTTCGTCGGAGCGAATAGAGGAATTGTGGGTTGTGTGTGCTTTTAAAGGCAGAAAATGGAGCTACGTTATTGGTGGGAACATGGCAACGAGAAAAACGAGAATAAATTAGTGGAATGAAAAGCATTCGTTGATCCCTGTGGGATTTAGACTGCCGGTTTGAAAGATGAGCTTTTGTTCAAGATTTTTACGGCTTTCCGTGCTACCTAAGTGTAAGGAAAGACCGCAGATTGCCATATGTTACTTAGAATGATTAGGTAAATTAAAATGTCTAGCGACTGGTTTCTCAACGAGAGAATACCCTCTCAGTATAAAAACCTTTTTTAGTACCAGCGAAGAGCCAATTGAGGATAATATTTAAGAATACCTGCATCTAGAGGTTTCGTAAGGTTTCATTTGAATGAACTCTTTGCTCCTCAATTAATTTCACTGAAATTATATATATATATATATGAATATCGAATATCGAATATCGAATATCGAACACATATGAAAAAGACACTCTCGCAGTCGTTCCTGCAGCGGGAACTTTCGGTGAAGAAAACTGATCACTGTTCCCAAGATTTCACCAGAAATTATCACCATGGAAGCAAAGTATTACAGACAATTGGAAAGCAGAAAGGAGCTTTACATTTAAAAAAAATTCGGAAAAGCTTAACGTCCGGGAAAAGGACGAGGTCTGCCCCTGGCAAGGCTAGCACCACCACAAACGTTTTTCTAGCACTTATTAGTCGGCAGGTCTAGGAACAGCGTTGTTTTGCGTGGGGGGCTCCAACAACGCGCTTCGGTGTTTTTTTTTCCCCGCTGGTTAATTGATGTGAGCAAAACAATGGAAAAATGATTGCTTGGCACGAGATTATACTGCTCATAGTACCAAGGCATATCACAGCTAGTAAACAGGGTCATTTCCAAAAACATACCTCTGACAGTAAGTTTCAAATTATAATCAGTGACGGAAAGAGTGACAGACTCAAATAATTTGGTAGATCAAAGCAAACTCAGAGAGTTGGCAAGGGAGCGCAAGGGAGTGCAAGGGAGTGCAAGGGAGTGCAAAGGAGTGCAAGGGAGTGCAAGGGAGTGCAAGGGAGTGCAAGGGAGTGCAAGGGAGTGCAAGGGAGTGCAAGGGAGTGCAAGGGAGTGCAAGGGAGTGCAAGGGAGTGCAAGGAAGCGAACGAAATGACATACATCTGAAAAAACGGCACCGTAATGAAATCCGTAAGGAGTTTAAAACAAGCCCAAGGACTTCGACCGACAAAAATGCAAAGATTCACAAAATATATAGTTTCAAAAAGCAAAAATTAGCTGGGTTTCATGTTAGCGTGCTAAAAATTACGATATTGTTAAAGTTATATATGTACCTCACGCTTATTCTAGCGTCTCAAAGACCTAGTCCCCAATATTCCGGATTTCTTCAGTTAAAAAAGTGATTCTACTGTCACCGTCATCAAATACAAGGACAACGCTCTTGAACATTGTTGGCAAATTTGTTTTAAACTTGAAAGCTGTAAATCAAGTTGAGTACGAAGATCTTTAGGACTGTATCACATATATCATATTTTAAGCTTTCATAGCCAGTGCATTCGTAATCAGCTACACATAGTTTTAAGTCCACAAGAAAACTGGCAAACAAGATTAACAAAACCTCATTACCTGTTGTGACATTAAAACGTTCCAATTTCTCTTCTCTTTTTTCTCTGAAGAAAGCCGATATCGATCCACAGAGGAATTAAAAAAGACAGTAGTCGTAGAGAGTCAAAAATGTGTAACGTCTTGCAAACGTATTGCAAACAATTTCGCCAACGATTGCTACATAGTCAACAAGGTTAAGTACCTTCAAAAAAGAGAATGAAAAATCGGTTGAGATCGAAATCAACCCGTCTTCAAACAAACACACCATGTTATTGAAGAGCCAATACTGTTTAATTTCATGGTCCCCCAGGTTCACTTCCTCGTCCCGTTACGATTCTTGGTAAAATCTGTAAGCCACTGGCTACATCAAGGCCAACCAAAATGCAAGTGAGATGATTAATTCACAAATAACTAGGATTTTGATGACCTTAAAGCCTAACTAGAGAATACCCTCTCAATATAAAAACCTTTTTTTAGAACTGGCGATGAGTCAACTGAGGATAATATTTAAGTGTCGCTGCATCTTGACGCTCGCAAGGTTTTATTTGAATGAACCCTTCCGGCTCCTCAATGAATTTAAACACGAAGGCGCGCTATATAAGGAAGTCTTCCTTGGGAAGACCTAGGCTCATTTGTCACTCACCATTGACGTGTCGGGTCAAATTTAAATGCTGGTAGACGAACAAAAGGAGCTAATGAGATATCTATTGTTTACTTCCACCAGCATGGTGGCATGAGGTAACATGCAAACCACCTACTTCGATCCCAAATTTACCGCCACAAATAAAAACAGTTTCCATTGGAGAAAGGAAATACAAATCTCAAAAATTCTTGTATTGTGATGAAGACATACAAAAATTTTGAGGAATGCGCCCACTGCTTACAGCTTTGGAGTAGCTGTAGCTCAAGCTAACTCGACTCTAAGTGTTCTACATCACACGACGGTTGATTGACAAATGGTCCAGTGGGACCTAAGCCTTTTTTATAGCGCGCCTTCGTGTTTAAAATATGCCGGAAATATTAATATCGGGAACTTTCGGTGACGAAAACTAATCACTGTTCTTAAGATTTCACCTGAAACTATCACCATACAAACAAAGTACCACAGACAAATGGAAAGCAGAAAGGAAACCTTAAAGACTTTAATGGAAAACATTGGTATTTTGAGCTTTACATGTAAAAAAAACAATTTCGAAAAAGCTTAACGTCCGGTGAAAGGACGTGGTCTGCCTTTGGTAAGGCTAGCACCGTCGCAGATGTTTATTAACATTGTTTTAGTCAGCAGGCTCAGAACAGCGTTGTTTTGCGTGGGGGAATCCAACAAAGCGCTTTAGCAGATGTGTTCGGTGTTATTTTCTGCTTGGTTAAACGATACGAGCAAAACAGAGGAAAAAATGATTGCCAAGCACGAGATTATACCGCTCACTGTACCAAGGCATGTCACAGTAAACAGGGTTATTTTCAAAAAGTTATCTCTGACAGTAATTTTCAGATTATTATCCGTAGGGAAAAGAATGACGGATGCAAATAAGCTGTTAGATCAAAGGTAATCCTGAGAGTAGGCAAGAGAGTGTAAGGAAAGGAACGAAATGACACAGTAAAACTGGAAAAACGGCTCCGCAATGAAGTCCGTTATCTATGTACCTCTCACTTGTTCTGGTTTCTCAACGACCTTAAGCTTGGCGCCAATAATCCGGACTTCATCCACTTCAGCTGAAAAGGAATAAATTGGCAGCCAGAGATGTAAAAGAATTCAAGCATATATTAAGGAAGGGAGACGCAAGAAAATTAAACTTTGCCGAGTCTACTGTCGCCGTCATCAAATACAAGGACAACGCTTAGGAATATTGTAAGCAGATTTGTCTTAAATTTGAAAGCTGTAAATCAAGTTGAGTATGTAGAACTTTAGGACTATCATAAACCACATTTTAAGTTTTCATAATTAATACATTCGTAATCAGCTATGCATAGTTTTTAACGAACTTAATCATCAGTTTAATTAGAGGAACCTCACCATCTGAATAAGGTTAAAATAAGGATTTCAGTTCAGTTCATCGGTTGTAAATAGGAAACAACCTCTGCAAAACGAAATTATCATGGTTTTCTTTTCTTAACTCATTTGTCAAAAGAAAAATATTGCGCAAGTTTAATTAAAATCATGATGTCAAATTTTTGTTAAAAGTACTCGAAATCATCCTCTTCTTTCAAAATCTATCACACGAGCACAGCTTGATAATTTTATCAATATCCCCGACTAAAGCCTTATCAGAAAACACATAATCATCGCATGACCATTTCTCCTGCTAGAGAGAGCTACATGGGTTCATGATCATTCTCTATATAGGTTTTAAAATTAAAACCCTCTACCGTTACATAAACTTGGATCTTTTTAGAGCCAAGTGCAACAAGTCGATACATTGTATTTTATGGAAAAGCCGATATATTCTCGTCTTTGTCAGTCTTTTTATTCCTTTCTTTAATTTATTTTTCTATGTTTCAACTCCAGGTTTTCTAGCGAAATACTGCAAAATGTAACTGTAATAAATTTAATGTGGCATTGTATCTTTTCGTTCCATAGAGTCACCTGTCAGCATTTTTTAAAAACTTCAGACCTCGTCATCAGCATCCCAAGTGGAGTGTTTTGATAATTACATCAACATCCCCGAGTTAAGACTTATCATAAATCACAATACACGACCAGCTCTCTTGCTAGAGAGGACTTCATCGGTTCATGATCATTTTCTATATAGGTTTTAAAATTAAAACCATCTTCTGTTAGATTAACTTGGCTCTTTTTAGAGCCAAGTTCAACATGTTGATACATTGTTTTTTACAGGAAGGCCAATATATTTTCCTCTTTGTCAGTCTTTTTACTCCTTTCTTTAATATATTTTTCGATGTTTCATCTCTGGATTTTCTAACGAAACACTGTAAAATGTAACTGTGAAAAATGTGGCATCGTATCTTTTCGTTCCATAGTGTCGCGTGTGAGAATTTTTTAAACACTTCAAACCTCGTCATCAGCATCCCAAAGTGCTCAAACGTTTAATAGGTTATTCAGCAGATGGCCCTAACCAATACACAGTTTAAGTGATGACACGAATGAAAGAAATACATTTAGGAAACTAGCGGGTTAAAAAAACATTATCAGCTAAACTTCATAAAAAAAACTTTTACAAACAGTACTTTACTTGACTGACTCGAGATAATTCAACTTCTGCTGTCCCAAATCCTAACAGCTAGGCTTCACTTAGGCAACAAGCTATGGATAAACGATTTTTAATGTTTTGCGGGATCAAATTGATAGGATTCCTTATCACTGCAATTTCCGTTGGGAACTCACTTTTGCCATTTTTTGTTCAAGCAAAGAAACATTAAGAAGGAAGGAAGCTTTACCACAAGTTGATTGGAAAAGACAGAGTTACATCAGTCTCGCTTTGTGGATCTGTATTTCAAACTTATCATGGGGGATCAAAGACCTCTTCCACAGCTATTAAAACCCACAAAAAGTTTTATAAATTACCGCAATTTCAAGTTGAAAAAGTGTTCTGTTGCTATTCAACTGTCTCAAAACTATTCCTTATAAAATTACGTTCGACTAAAGCAAAAATATTTCCTTCAATTTGTTTTCCCCTTAACCGACCTTTCCATTTGTTCAATGTAATAGAGTTGAAACCTTTCAAGGTAAGACTGATTAGAATTTGGAATATTGAGTATTACAGTAATGTGCTTTGATTTCCGCGATGTCTCCTCCTTGATCACCTCATCAAGGCCAACAACGACAGAAAGACTCGACTTGAAGAATTTGAAATTCAAAATTCGTATCCGATACGAAAGAGACTGTAGTGTTAACAGTTAACACTACGGCCTCTTTCCCGAGTGAAGTCACGTATCAATTCCATTGTGGTCAGCACACGCTATTTAAGAATTATTCCATGAGCGCGCGTTGGATATGAGATGATAGATAGCCAAGGAGGCGCGTAGCGCCGAGTTGGCTATAATCATCTCATATCCAACAAGCGCGTGTGGAATAATTGTTTTATTAAAAACGCCCCCAAGAAATTATTATTTTGTAAGAAGAAACTGGATTTTTTAGCTCCCTTTTGATTTTAAGCTGACGCGTACACTCACCATATTTGTAGATTATGGTATATTGGCTGATATACCATAATGGCTAAGCCAATAAAAAGTCTTGAATTGCATTATCCAATGATCCAGTTTTTAATAATTCCACTTACACAAGTTTCCCTATTAAACATGGTGTTTTTTTAATATCGGCATAGCTTTCTCTCATCATTTTTAGAAAGAGACACACAGAGAGTCCGCAAGAAAACGGACAAACAAGATGAAAAAAACTTCCTTGGCTGTTTCTACATTAAAACTTTCCAATTTCTCTTCCGATCTTTTTTTCTGAAAAAGGCCGAAATGGTGCACTGAGGAATTTAAAAAGACAGTAGTCGTAGAGGGTCAAAAATGGGTAACTTATTTTGTCTATCAGTTTCACCGTTGGAGCTTGCTGCGGATGACACAATTAGCCTATTTCAGCAAACAATTTCGCCAGCGATTGTTACATAGTCAGTAAGGTTAGGTACCTTCAAAAAAAAGAATGATGAGCCCTTAAATATAAAGGAAACAGTTTTTGTACTTTTTGTTTTCACAAGGAAAAAATTGGACTTTAAAATTTACGAGCAAGCCAGTTTTGACGTGTAAGAAAGGGACAATCTTTTACTGAAAGGAACGTTCAGACACGATACCATATCCAAGAACTACACTGGAACTCGTAGTAAAGCCACTGGATATTAAGCTTTTCGTCAACCTTTTCCCTCCGTATTTTCACATGAGGCCTCAGTCACGCTGCATCAAGGAAAAAGCTAAACTTAGGAAACTCTTGTACTCTTACGTGTTTCCTAAGTTTAGCTTTTTCCTTGATGCAGCGTAACTGAGGCCTCATGTGAAAATTGGATTACGCAGGAGTACAAGTACTTAAATGTAAAATACAAGTACTAAAATGTTACTGTCCTTTAAATACTTTCATGCTGATTTATAATAGTTTGAGTTGGATGAATGAATTTACGTAAACATCAAGTAGGTAATAAACCGTTGCCCCTAAACAAATCGTGCTGTTCCTACGCTACAAAGGTATAAAAGCAGTGGTAGTCGTGAGGTAAGGTGCATACTCCACAGAGTGTAAGCGGAGCAAGAAATGATGACTCGCCATCTACGTTGGATTGCAGTCTTTTTAGTGGTTTTCACTATCATCGAAGGCGACCTCTTGGAAGATAACAGTGTTTCTACTAAAGAGAAGGGAAATGATACCCAAGATTTTGGCAAAGCTTTAGAAGACACTGCTGATCAAATAGAGAACTCAGGTAGGAAAAATTCATTTTATTACACCTCTAAGGATGTAAATTCCTAAAGTATGGACGAGAACGATTTTGGTACCCTCGCACTAAGACCTCCTCAAAATAAATCCGTGTCAAATTTGACTTAAAGTTAAGTTCGTGTCCCCACCTCGATGCATTACTATAACCAGCAAAAAAAAAACCCTTATTTTGAACTCAATGCTCGGAGAAATATCTACAGATCTTGCACGTACTTACTCGTTTCTAAGGGTCGTGGTTTAACATTCTCTTCCCCAACAAATGAGGAAGAAGCAGAAGCCGTATATCAAGACGATTCTCCAGTAGAACACACTGCCACTGAAGATGACACTTACAACACTCCTGAGCAGAACGACTTGGGTACGTAGTCAACTTTTGTGCCAGAGTTAATGTGATCATTAGAAGAGTACTGAGGAAAGCTGTTAGTAGTGAATCAATTTATCAATCAGTTGTAATACGATGGTTTCAAACTTTAACATTTGCAGAATAAATCAATCAAGAAGTAGCAAGAGAAGATCAAAAAGTCGATTCTCTGTTAGATGACGGTTATTCCGTAGAGAAGACATCCGACACAACTGAAGGGAATGACTTAGGTATGTAATTTTGATTTCATGGTTCGCTTTTAGGAAGTTGGGCTCTTTCTCATTGTAAAATCTTATTTGAAAACGTCTAAATGAGTTCGATTTTATCATGATAGGACTGTCTTCGGTGGTTACTGGTTTTCCTCTTTGTGTAAATTATCAGTCATTCAAAACATAACATTCATGCCTAAATTGCCAAAGCAAAACCCATTCCATTGGAAGACAATTGCAACAGTATTAGTGTATTAAGCTCGAACCAAACCCAGCATTAAATAAACATTCCATACTAAATGTGATCCTTTGAAAATAAAAGAGATACTGCTAATATATTGTTGAAAAGGAATTTTACATTTCTTCGTTAACGATAATCTATTTATACTGTGACAAAGTGGGTAGATCATCAAGTCAGTCAACAGCATTATAGACATAATAAATCGAAAGACAGTTAAAAATTCAGCTTTCATTCAGACAATAATACTTGCTTTTCTAACATGCGCTGGTGGCTCAATACAAATGCACATTTTTTTTTTCTTTCAGTAGAAAATAACCATGAATTGGACGAAGAGAAACCAGACGGTTCCCTAGAAGAAAATGATACCTCTGACAATGTAAATTCCGACAGTATGGACGAGAATGACTTTGGTACGCTGCTAGTAAATCTCCTTAAAACAAATCCCTGTCCCCACCTCGATGTGCTACCATAACCAGCAAAAGAAAAACCCTTATGTTGAACTCAATGCATGGAAAAGATATAGAGTTTTTATTTACAATAGAACACATATCATGCACTTACTTACTCGTTTCTAAGGGATGTGGTTCAACATTCCATTCTACAGAAAATGAGGAAGAGGCAGAAGGCTTATCTCAAGAGGATTCTCCAGTAGAAAACACTGGCACTGATGATGACACTTACAACTCTCTTGAGCAAAACGACTTACGTACGTAGTCAACTTTTCTGCAAGAGCTAATGTGATCATTAGAAGAGAAGGAAAGCTGTAAGCAATGAATCAATGTATCAATCGCAGTTGTAATACGATGGTTTCAAACCTTAATATTTGCAGAACAAATTAATCAAGAAGCAGTAACAGAAGATCAAGAAGCCGATTCTTTGTTAGGTAACCATTATTCCGTTGAGAAGACTTCCGACACAACTGAAGGGAATAACTCAGGTAAGTAATTTTGCTTTCAAGGTTTTCTTTTAGGAATGTGGGCTGTTTTGTCATTGTAAAATCTCATTAGAAAATACTTAAACGAATTCGATTTTATGATAATTAGAATATCTTCGGTGGCCACTTGTTTTCCTCTTTGTGTCAATTATTAGTCATTCAATACGTAAGATTTATGCCTAAACAGCCAAAGCAAAACCCATTCCATTGGAAGACAATTGCAACAGTATTAGTGTATTAAGCTCGAACCAAACCCAGCATTAAATAAACATTCCATACTAAATGTGATCCTTTGAAAATAAAAGAGATACTGCTAATATATTGTTGAAAAGGAATTTTACATTTCTTCGTTAACGATAATCTATTTATACTGTGACAAAGTGGGTAGATCATCAAGTCAGTCAACAGCATTATAGACATAATAAATCGAAAGACAGTTAAAAATTCAGCTTTCATTCAGACAATAATACTTGCTTTTCTAACATGCGCTGGTGGCTCAATACAAATGCACATTTTTTTTTTCTTTCAGTAGAAAATAACCATGAATTGGACGAAGAGAAACCAGACGGTTCCCTAGAAGAAAATGATACCTCTGACAATGTAAATTCCGACAGTATGGACGAGAATGACTTTGGTACGCTGCTAGTAAATCTCCTTAAAACAAATCCCTGTCCCCACCTCGATGTGCTACCATAACCAGCAAAAGAAAAACCCTTATGTTGAACTCAATGCATGGAAAAGATATAGAGTTTTTATTTACAATAGAACACATATCATGCACTTACTTACTCGTTTCTAAGGGATGTGGTTCAACATTCCATTCTACAGAAAATGAGGAAGAGGCAGAAGGCTTATCTCAAGAGGATTCTCCAGTAGAAAACACTGGCACTGATGATGACACTTACAACTCTCTTGAGCAAAACGACTTACGTACGTAGTCAACTTTTCTGCAAGAGCTAATGTGATCATTAGAAGAGAAGGAAAGCTGTAAGCAATGAATCAATGTATCAATCGCAGTTGTAATACGATGGTTTCAAACCTTAATATTTGCAGAACAAATTAATCAAGAAGCAGTAACAGAAGATCAAGAAGCCGATTCTTTGTTAGGTAACCATTATTCCGTTGAGAAGACTTCCGACACAACTGAAGGGAATAACTCAGGTAAGTAATTTTGCTTTCAAGGTTTTCTTTTAGGAATGTGGGCTGTTTTGTCATTGTAAAATCTCATTAGAAAATACTTAAACGAATTCGATTTTATGATAATTAGAATATCTTCGGTGGCCACTTGTTTTCCTCTTTGTGTCAATTATTAGTCATTCAATACGTAAGATTTATGCCTAAACAGCCAAAGCAAAACCCATTCCATTGAAAGAAAGTTGCAGCAGTATTAGTGTATTAAGCTCTGACCACACCCCGCATTAAATAAACATTCCATACAAAATGTGGTCTTTGAAAATAAAAGAGATGTTAATATATTGTTGAAAACGAAGTTTACTTTTCTTCGTTAACAATAATCCATTTATCCTGTTACATAGTGGGTAGGTCATCAAGTCGGTCAGTAGCATAATAGACATAATCAGTCGAAAGACAGTTAAAAATTCAGCTTTCAGTCAGAAAATAATACTTGTTTTTCTAATATGCACTGGTGGCTTAATATAAATGCACAATTTTTTTCTCTCAGTAGAAAATAACCATGAATTGGACGAAGAGCAACAAGAAGATTCCCTAGAAGAAAATGATAACTCTGACGATGCAAATTCCGACAGTATGGACGAGAATGACTTTGGTACGCTACTACTTAGGCCTCCTAAAAAGAAATCCGTGTCCCCACCTCGATGCGCTACCATAACCAGCAAAAGACAAATCCCTTTTTTGAACCCAGTGCATGGAAAAAATTATACAGTTTATATTTTCAATAAAACATAGGTCATGCACGTACTCACTCGTTTCTAAGAGACATGGTTCGACATTCTCTTCTGCAGCAAAAGAGGAAGAAGCAGAAGGTGTATATCAAGAGGATTCTCCAGTGGAAGAGACTGCCACCGAAGATGATAATTACGACACTCCTGAGCAGAACGACTTGAGTACCTTGTCAATTTTATTTGCAAGAGTTAATGAGATCATTAAAAGGGTAGGAATGCGGTAAGCAGTGAATCAATATATCAATCAGCTGTAATAGGATAGCTTCAAACCTTAATATTTGCAGAACAAATTCATCAAGAAGCAAAAACAGAAGATCAACGAGCCGATTCCCTGTTAGATAACGATTATTCCGTAGAGATAACCTCCATCACAACTGAAGGGAATGACTCAGGTAAGTGTTTTCGATTTCATGTTTGAGTCAGCGCCGCTTACGCATTTGTTCAATAGATAGAACTTAGTGAGTGGAAATTTAACGGAGGTCTATCTTACTGTCACCGCTTCATCTTTTTTAACATCTTTTGGCGGTTTCAATTAAACATACAGTTAGTCAGTCAATCAGCACTAGCTAAAATGGAGACGAGACAACTACCCGCTGTAAAAAAAAAAAAGGAAAAAAAAAAGGAAAAAAAAAAAAGGAAAAAAAAGCGAGTCTGCATTGTACAGGTGATTTCCCGTCTGGTTTCTCTAATAGTCATAAATCCACTTAAAAAGATCCAAACAGTCACTCGACAAAAAGGCGAAGTTTTCGAAATGTCATGGCTTAACATTTTCTTAAACAGTGAAAGACGAAGAAACAGACGGTCAAGAACAGGAGAACACTGCTGAGCAAAACTACACAGGTAAATAGTCAAGTTTCCCGAAAAATTACCTATATAGGTTCGATACAGAGATAGCAATGTTGTAGTCAGTAAATTAACGTCCTAGTGGTTGGATTGAGCAATCAATCTATCAATGGGCGGCAACACATGCAATAATGAATGGGTCAGGCCTTCGCCGGGTTCTTCGTTTGACTTACCGATAAGTTTCTACTAAGGTTATTAGGATTATCCAGCCAATTTTTCCTTTTCAATTGTAGAAAATGGCGAAGAAGAAGAACAGCAAGACTTTTCAGAAGGAAACGATTCTCCCTCCGAAGAAACTTTCGACACTGCCCAAGAAAGCAACTTGGGTTAGTAAAAGAGTTCTCGAAATAAAAAACACAGTGTGTCCTTCTTTAACAGCACAATTTGGTGAAATCACTTTAGTCTCTCCTAAACAATATCTATAAGGTAGAACGGGTTTGAATTTGCCATCACCATCCTTCCATGCAGCAAAGTGAACGAACCTTTTCTTTTTTCAATAATATTTGCCTTTTCTAAGATGAAGCTTGTCTTCCTTTTCTTTACAGCTGTTTTTAGAGAGTTTGAAATTTTTCATATATTCATATATTCATTGTATCTGATTTACCATCACGGGTTTATTACGAATCAACTTAACGGCTTGCTCCCAGTTGGCTTGTTAGCTCAATTGGTAGAGCGCCGCACTAGTATCGCAGAGGTCAGTGGTTCCAATCCCGTACAGGCCTGATCTTTTTCAGGTCTGATTTTCGCTATTGCATAAATAGCGCTCTCTACTGCGATGATCGTGCATCATACGTAGTTTGAAATTTCATTAGGTAGTGCTTTTTCTCATCTTTCCTAAAACCAATTTTTATTTTTTTTGTTTTGTTTTGGTCTTCTTTAGTGCATTATCAATCATATAGCCACTTTGTAATTATCGTTTCTTTTTCACCAGACGACTATAAAGAAGGAGATCAACAAGATGATTCACCATGAGATAACAATTCTTTCGCGCTAGAAACCCCTGTAAACGTTGAGGATAGCGACTACGGTGCGTAGAAAAATAGTAACCGAGTTTAATTTTAAAGAAAACTACGCGTTACAATGACCTAAAAAAGTACATTTTAGCAAAAAAAAAAAAAAATTAATGCAAATGGCAACTAGGGGACAAGGAATGCAATTATTTTAAAGAAACCTCTCCGAAAAACGAAACAGCCATGTAGAGTATTCATAGGTCAAGTGGTCACTCTTATTCCCGTAACTCAACTGTACTTTATTCAGTTATCAAGATGATATATTTACTTTACAATACTCGTGATCAGTTATTTTACTTTTACTTAGGATAGTAGATCTGCGGCATGACTGGACGTTATTTACAGTGGTAACGCTATGTGACCCTATGTAACGCAATACATTACAAGTCACATAGATAAATATCATGGCTAATAACAACAAACACACATAACAATGCACAATCTTCTCTAATCATAATATAAATCCCTGTCATTTTGAAAAACTGTAATCATACCTTAGAAACCAAAGCAATTCCTAGATAAGCAATTGGTGGAAGGGTGGTCCCAATTAAAGTACTCTCTTTATCAAGCAATTAAGGTCAACAATGGAGTTATACAATTCTTATGAGAAAGGACAAAATCTTACTTCCTTACACTGATCTTGAAAAACGAAAATGTATTATGCTCCCAGAAGCAAGATCCATTTAGATTGCACTCAAGTTTAATTTTCCAAAAGTATGTAAGGAATATTTCTGAAAACTCTATTCAGAGAAACCACGTACAAACCTTGCCAGACTTGATCACACCAATTTTTTTTCTCAGACCTCATGCCTAACTTTATACAAATATTTCTTCATTTAGACTCTCGCCAAGATGACCTGGCTGTCAATAAATTACAAACCGTCCGGGACGATGACGTTTCATGCAACATCCCGTACAATTACATACTTACCCATAAGTGTTGTTATGGCAAACTGGTTACAAAGAACTCCATCTGCGGAGCTAGATGTGGCCTTTCTACCTATAATCCACTGACCTATAAGTGCTGCTATGGCAAAGTGGTTCTTAAGTGTTACCCTTGCCCAGGGCGGTGTGGACTGCTAAGCTATAACCCGTGGACCCACAAATGTTGTTATGGTAAAGTGGTGTCCAAACGTTTCACCTATCCAGCGAAATGTGGTCTTGTTGGCTATAATCCGTGGACCCAAAAGTGTTGTTACGGTAGAGTAGTCTCCAATCATTTCACTTGCCCAGCTAGATGTGGATTGGTAAGCTATAATCCATGGACCCACAGGTGCTGCTACAACAGAGTGGTTGTAAAGAGTTTCACCTGCCCAGCCAAATGTGGCCGTATCAGCTACAACCCATGGACCCAGATATGCTGCTATGGTAAGGTGGTGTCCAATAGTTTTAGTTGTCCGGCCAGATGTGGAGTGGCGAGCTACAATCCCTTGACCCACAAGTGCTGCTACAACAGAGTGGTTCTAAAGAGTTTCATCTGCCCAGCGAAATGCGGCCTTCTAAACTACAATCCGTGGACCCAAAAGTGCTGTTATGGTAGAATAGTCTCCAAACGTTTCACTTGCCCAGTCAGATGTGGATTGGTAGGCTATAATCTATGGACCCACAAGTGCTGCTATAACAGAGTGGTTGTAAAGAGTTTCACCTGCCCAGCCAAATGTGGCCGTATCAGCTACAATCCATGGACCCAGAAATGCTGTTATGGTAAGGTGGTGTCCAAAACTTTTAGTTGTTCGGCCAGATGTGGGGTGGCGAGCTATAATCCCTGGACCCACAAGTGCTGCTACAACAGAGTGGTTCTAAAGAGTTTCATCTGCCCAGCTAAATGCGGCCTTCTAAACTACAATCCGTAGACCCAAAAGTGCTGTTATGGTAGAATAGTCTCCAAACGTTTCACTTGCCCAGCTAGATGTGGATTGGTAAGCTACAATCCATGGACCCACAAGTGCTGCTATAACAGAGTGGTTGTAAAGAGCTTCACCTGCCCAGCCAAATGTGGCCGTATCACCTACAATCCATGGACCCAGAAATGCTGTTATGGTAAGGTGGTGTCCAAAACTTTTAGTTGTCCGGCCAGATGTGGGGTGGCGAGCTACAATCCCTGGACCCACAAGTGCTGCTACAACAGAGTGGTTCTAAAGAGTTTCATTTGCCCAGCTAAAGGCGGCCTTCTAAACTACAATCCGTAGACCCAAAAGTGCTGTTATGGTAGAATAGTCTCCAAACGTTTCACTTGCCCAGCTAGATGTGGATTGGTAAGCTACAATCCATGGACCCACAAGTGCTGCTATAACAGAGTGGTTGTAAAGAGTTTCACCTGCCCAGCCAAATGTGGCCGTATTAGCTATAATCCACGGACCCAGAAATCCTGTTATGGTAAGGTGGTGTCCAAAAGTTTTTTTAGTTGTCCGGCGAGATGTAGGGTGGCGAGCTACAATCCCTGGACCCACAAGTGCTGCTACAACAGAGTGGTTCTAAAGAGTTTCATCTACCCAGCTAAATGCGGCCTTCTAAACTACAATCCGTAGACCCAAAAGTGCTGTTATGGTAGAATAGTCTCCAAACGTTTCACTTGCCCAGCCAGATGTGGATTGGTAAGCTACAATCCATGGACCCACAAGTGCTGCTACAACAGAGTGGTTGTAAAGAGTTTCACCTGCCCAGGCAAATGTGGCCGTATTAGCTACAATCCATGGACCCAGAAATGCTGTTATGGTAAGGTGGTGTCCAAAACTTTTAGTTGTCCGGCCAGATGTGGGGTGGCAAACTACAATCCATGGACCCACAAGTGCTGCTACAGCAGAGTAGTTGTAAAAAGTTTCACCTGCCCAGCCAAATGTGGCCGTATCAGCTACAACCCATGGACCCAGAAATGCTGCTATGGTAAGGTGGTGTCCAAAACTTTTAGTTGCCCGGCCAGATGTGGGGTGGCATACTACAATCCGTGGACCCACAAGTGCTGCTACAACAGAGTGGTTCTAAAGAGTTTCATCTGCCCAGGTAAATGCGGCCTTGTAAGCTATAATCCATGGACCCAAAAGTGCTGTTATGGTAGAATAGTCTCCAAACGTTTCACTTGCCCAGCCAGGTGTGGGGTGGTAAGCTACAATCCGTGAACCCATAAGTGCTGCTACAACAGAGTGGTTGTAAAGAGTTTCACCTGCCCAGCCAAATGTGGCCGTATCAGCTACAATCCATGGACCCACAAGTCCTGCTACAACAGAGTGGTTGTAAAGAGTTTTACCTGCCCAGCCAAATGCGGCCTTATCAGCTACAATCCACGGATCCAAAAGTGTTGCTATGGCAAAGTAATTTCTCTGCATTCTGTTTGCCAACTACATTACTAGAGGTAATTTTCCTGCAAGAATCTTTAGAAGTAAGGCGAAGCTTAAACCAGGAAGACGTGCTTTGTCAGAATGCGTGAGCCTAAACCTCCTATAGTTAGCCAACAATGCGTTGTATATAATTATAAATGTGATCTGTGCGATGCAGAGTACGTCGGGTACACCAGCTGGCATTTATATCAACGTATTGATGAGCACCGTAATTCAGCCATCGGCAAACATCTAAAGAACGACCACGGCCTACAAACCATCGGCGACCTGACCAAGCATTTCAACGTACTTAAAAAGTGCACCAGGAAACTGGACTGTTTAGTTCATGAAATGCTTTTCATAAAAAAGATGAAGCCCACTTTGAACAAACAATCGGATTCCATACGCGCGAAACTATTTATTTAATAGTTTACATTTATGAACTCAACACGCGCAATTATTTATTGATATTTTTAAAAAAATTTTTAACTTTTTACGTTTGTCACCTTCGGACGGTATAAATTAACTATTCATTTTTATTCTCTTCTCCCTTAAGAATGATGACATGGAGTCATCATCGTTGTGTGTTTTTCTCCCTAATATTTATTCTTAAATGTCGAACAAAATCCAATGTCATTCAAATTATTTTACGTCATAAAATAATTTTTTTTTTATGAATTAGTAGAGATTATGTAAATATTCTAGCTATGAACATAACTTACTATGTGTCTCAGTACATGATAGGATGGGGCACTGTGAATTGGGATCCATTCAAATTGAAACAGGAAATGGTTTACCCAATGAAGCATTTTTCATTTTGTTTTCCAAAGGTACTGCTGCTCAGACTGGAGATTTCTCGCCATGGCCTATGGACTAAATGCTGCCGCTGGAAAATATTTTTGCATATGGTGCCACTGCACAAAAGCAAAAATTTGTCATTTTTCAAGTAAGTGTACATCTAATATACTCAATTATGTTTTAAAAGATAAATTTTGTAGACAACATTTTGTTTAACTACCATCTCATACAATAACATTGCCATGATAAATAGACATGTTTCGGATACAGTGTATCCATCATCAGTTTGAAGGATGTTTACAAGTTAGAAAACATAAATTATGACAGGTGATAGAAGACGGCAATGCTTAAAAGTGTGGCTATAAATACAAAATGCAATATTTATTTGGCATTTTTCTGATAAACATTCTGTTTTATAATTTTTTTTTAGTACAAGACTGGCCAATTGAGAGGAATCTTCAACAATGTATGAAGAACAGCGCAGAAAAAACCACTGATGGAAGGAAAGGTTCAATTCATGAGCCATTAATCTCAATTCCATTCACACAAGTTATTTTCGACACTCTTCATCTTTTTCCTAGGATCATGGGGCTTCTCTTCCACCAAG